>NC_035448.2:45809127-46049732 GCF_002127325.2 Helianthus annuus | reverse complement strand
GATCTCACTTCAAACGGTTAACGAATAAACTCATACCAGACATGTTACAGGTAAGTGTACGTTTAAAAGCCGGTAAATCTTCTAACCATTTTTTTTTTCGGAAATAAGGGGCATGCACACGAGCACATATAAAAAAAATTTCAAAAACTTTGCCCGGCACGAGGCCGTGTCCGCTGGACACGGGGCCGTGTCGAGGCGACTGTCGGGATAAAACCCTCTTTTCCTATCAGTTACACCATTCCACACGCCCCGTTTAGCCGAAAACGCTCTGGTTTGAGGCGATTTTCTGCAGTTTTTCAACGTCACCACCGAATCTAACAACGTCAAGGTATGATTCTATCCTTCTTAGTAGTTAGATTAGTTACTTGCATGTAGTTAAAACATCAAAAATTGGGGAAAAATCTAGGGTTCTTCATGTTCATCCGGATCGAACCCAAAATTTTTGATGAAATTTGTTAGTAGTAGTTTAGAATAGAGTAATAGAAAGTAAATAGACAAATATTGTTGATAGATTTGTCCGATTTCCAACTAAAACACCAAACCCTTGTTCTTGAACCGAAAAACACGAAATTGAAAGGGTAAACGGTTTGTTTTGGGAAAAATGACACTTAGGGTTTCATTTCGGGGGAAACCGCTACTATTGGGCTAAAAATTTTCAGGTTTTCGAAACCGAGACGAAAAATGGAATTTTTGGGTTACAGACGCCTGGACACGGGGCCGTGTCCGCTGAACACGGGGCCGTGTCCAGCCCACTGTTTGCAGTTTCACTCTGATTTTCCTTGTTTCGTACTAACTTTTGATGTATTCTTTTCAGATGTCGAAATTCACGAGGTTTAACGCAAATGAACTGGACGCTAGGGCACGGTACGAGGTTCTACAAACAAGACCGGAAGAGTACCCCAGGGCGGGCGTGTAATGATTTGCTAACCATGGTGAATCAACTTGACCGCTTCAACAACATTGTGAGGGGTCCACTGCATGTCGCATTGACCACCCGACTACGGTCGGTACATCAATGCACGATGGAGGTCTACAGCACCTTCATTTTCAACTCGAGACGCGAACCATTTGACCATGAGGCGGTCGAATTTCGATGTGGAGGGACCACGTTTAGAACCTCCATGGCACAGTTTGGAGCCATCATTGGGCTATATAGTGAAGAGGAAGCGGGGAATGAAGAGAATACTGGGGGATTACGAGACTTGGATGCAACTGAACGCCAAGCCGCATGGGCTCAAATAGGTGAAGGAATCTACAACCCGAGCAGCACCAAAAGCACCAAACTGAGGGACCCGCTATACCGATACATTCACAGGCTCCTCTCCTACTCGCTGAACCAACGCCACGACAGTAGTGGCGTTGTTGGGTTGAAAGATTTGGTCGTCCTTCACTGCATCCACAACCAGAAGCCTCTCGATGTTCCATACCTCCTACTGCGAAACATGCACCTAAACCGCCTTGCTCATGCTCCTACACCGATCTTCTTCGGAGGATGGGTGTACCGTCTTTTCAAGCACTTCATGAATATCCCAAGGTCCTTCGAAAGGAGTCCATGGTCGGGACGGGTCGATTATCACATTTGCCGATCCATGAACTTGCTTTATGAAGCGGAGGACGGGACGGTGAGCTTTCAGAGGACGCAAGGCTATGCATGGAACCCGCAAGAGGCTCTAGTTCTTCATGCACCACATCCCCATTTTCAGTACCCACCCCAAGGCGATCAGGGCCAATCCTCCTCTCAAGGAGGTGGTTATCCTAACTTTCAAAGTTTACATGATCTTTTGCAGGAAAACCTCATGTGCACCAGGAACACCTACAATCTCGCCAACAACACACACCACCGGGTTGGAGCTATCGAACGCAACATTAACGATATACAAGATGATATCGGTAGCATCCGGGAGTACATGGCGAGGCACGGGGATGGAGGTGATGGTAGTGATGAAGACATGGAGTAGGAGACATGAAGGAACAAGGGGCTGGATGGTGATGAGCCCACAGGTTTAAGTGCCCTTCTATCTATCAAACAATTCATGGCCTGCGTGCCATTTGTCGAACAATTTACTTTCTCTAACTACTTTTTATCTTTGTTTTATTTTTACTTTATGTTTGGATGATGCTTGACGATGGTAATTTAGGATGGTTTGTGCTTGTTTGGTTGGTATTTAGTGTTTAAACAGGTGCAATGCGAGGGTTAGAGTGCTAAACATTAGCACTTGCAGCCCTATGATGGAGAAACCGGGAGACAAAACCTATTTTTCAGGCTAACAGACTGTCCACATGGGGACGTGTCCAGCCGACACGCCCCCGTGTTCATCTCCCAGATCTGCTGTTTGGCTACTGACCTGCAATTTTTTGCCAGACACGAGGCCGTGTCCAGCCGACACGCCCCCGTGTTCACCTTCTGTAAGTTTTCGTTACTGGCAGTTCACCACGGGGCCGTGTCCAATGGACACGGGGCCGTGTCCAGACTGCCAGTGACATAAACCTTTGCTTTTAAACCCACTTTTACACATTCTAATCAATCAAAAACATTATTTTTGGACACATTGAGGACAATGTGTAATTTAAGTGTGGGGGGGATGCTAAAACCTTGAAATTTTGCAAAATCCTAAACACAAGCCTTACACAAAACTCTATTGGAACCGCTAAACACCCCAAATTTTTTCAAAAACTTTTTCATTTTTTTTATTTACTTGTCTTAGTTTAAGTTGGGAATAACAAGTTCTAAAAAGGTTATATTTTTACAAGTTTACAACCGATAGCGTCATGATAAAAAGAACCAACACAAGAAAATTATGAAACGGCATGACAAGCTTAGTTAAAAATTCGACTATATATACTTGGTCACATAAAAACCCATTCCCACAAAAGTGAGTTTTGAGCCTTTATTGAGCATAAAAATATACATATTTAGACTAAATGCTCATTTTTCGTTTCTTGTGTGAATAGCCGCTTGGTTCTTACAAATCTAGAACTTGCCACGACGATACATTCCCGGTCCTTACCAACTTAAACCCAAGTAAGTAAATGATGGAGGCATTAGGACTAACCATTTTTCTTTCAAAACCATTATTTTTCATTTTTTTTATCACCTACCCAAAATCCCCCTAGATAGCCCCTTTGAGCCTAAACCTTTCATTTCATTACCCCAAAACCCTTTTTACCCACCAAAAACCTTTATATTTTTCACCCTTTATTTTAGTAACAAGCTCGCTTTTTCGTAAACTCGCCTTTTTATGTGATGAAAAAAAAAATTGATGATGAAGTCAAAAACAAACAAAAGCTATAAAAAAGCTTGTTTGGAGAAATACTTCAAAATAAAAAGTCACTAAAAACAAGGTATTTCACGAAAACCGACGCTTGTTACGATTTTCGCCCCTTTTACTAACCACTAACCAACCACCCACCTTTAACCCAAGCCTAACCCTTCACCCCAAAAGTCCTCTTGATATTTACAAAGGTAAAAAGTTAAAAAGGAGGAGGATTGATTGCTTGGCAAGCCTATGGAAGGCGTAAGTTCCATGCCGCTCTCGAGTGATTCACTAAAATATACACCTTCGGCCGAGTGTTGAGTGATCTCCCGTGAGGTATGTGAACTTGTATATAAATGGAATTTTAATAAGGCATGCTATGCCCAAATAAGTAATTTATCTTATGAAACGTTCAAAATAAATCATAACGAATAGGATTGTAAATAAATAAAAATAAAACCTATAAAAACCTTGGATTCCCAACACTCTAGGACAAGCTAAAAAAAAACTTCTCTTCTACCTATTCCATTTGGGAGTGTAAGCCACATTTAAAGAGTTTTGCTTGAGGACAAGCAAAAGTTCAAGTGTGGGGGTATTTGATGTGTGTAAAATGCAACATATAAATCACATCAATTAAGGCATAAAACTAACCCTTTTTGAGTACTAATGTTGGAAAAATAGTGTTTTTGTCTTCCTTTTGCATTTTCAGGATTAAATGAGCTCAAAATCACAAAAGAAGCAAAAAGACAACTAATTCTAGCATAAATACAAGAAAAGGAACAAAAGTAGACTGCCCGGACCCTCAACGGCACCTCCCAAGGCAAAGGAGAAGAAACAGAGTCTGAACACGCCCCGTGTCCAGCGAACACGGGGGCGTGCCCAGGAAGCAGCAGAAAAGACAAACCAGTAGAAGCTTCCATTGCCCACCACGGGGCCGTGTCCAGCGGGCACGGGGGCGTGGTGAAAGTACAGCAGGTGCATTAATTGTAATTCGCAATTACAATTAATGAGGAGAGAGAGTGTCAGATGGGCACGGGGCCGTGTCCAGCGGACACGGGGCCGTGTCCAGCCTTCTGTTCAGCCTATAAATAGAGGATCTTGGCTTCATTCTCTCTCATCCCTTGGCACACCACCTCTCTCACACCTCATCCACCACCCACCACCACCATAACACCATCATCCACCACCATCATCCATTGTCCATCGTAGAGTGTGTGAGTCGTCTCGGGATCCAAGATTGATCGTAAGAGTTCTTGACAATCAAGGCCATGTTTGCCTAAGTCTCTTACATCACTTGGTGAAGACAAGTGTTTAGTATAATACTTTTTATTTTTAATCTTTTGCACTTTTTATTTGGTTTTGTATTAATGACTTTAATAACTAGTTACTTATGTTGAAGGTGATCTTTCCTTATCGTTTGTCCGTGGTGTCTTGGCATTATTTTACTGTCTATATAAAATAAAAGATTTTCACCATTCATATCTCCACGGTCTATATGGAGGTATGTTGGCTACCTGGTCGGGGGTTAAGGGAACGGTTTGGTAAGGGTCTTGCCCTTGTTCAGCGTTTAGAGGTCCTGCTTGGGACCTGGGTCAAATTTAGTAGGATCTCCTTCAATGCCCATAGGTATTGGATGGCGGGGATCCAAACTCTTTGACCCCCTCATAAGTTAACTACTATTAATACTATAACCCGGCTATTTAGGACTGTATCCCTGCTGACTCAGACTACTTAGCCGAGGGTAACGTCACCGCCAAAAGCGGGGCCTACCACAATTTGCATTAATAACTTAATTCATTATCTTTCAATAATCCGACCCTTTAGGATTGTGTCCTTGCTGACTCAAACTACTGGGTTGAGGGTAACGTCGCCTTCAAAAGAGGGGCCTACTACAATAACTAAGATAATCTCTTAAACAAGTGCAAAAGTGCGAAAATAATCAAAGGTTATACTAATACATGTGTCGGATCCAAGTGATTCATCTTGTCTATCTGTCTTTATTTTATTTTTATTTTCAGCATTTAGTTAGTTTTTATTTTTCTTAGTTTAAAACATTTTTCTAACCTTTTTGATTTGATTAGACGTTGAGGATAAACCGGTACTAAAAGCTCTTGTGTCCTTGGACGACCTCGGTATCTTACCAACACTATACTACGTCCACGATGGGTGCACTTGCCCATATGTGTGTTTAGTGTTAGTGAATATCGTGTTTTATAAATTTAAAACTTGGCTAAAAGTGTAAAAAGGGCTTAAATATACATCTAAAATATAACACACTTCACGCACATCAGTTGCAAAGGGCTTTATGCGGGCCACGCTAGCAGTAAAAGATATGGGCTTTGACAAGGAGATTCAGACGGGCCGCGTAAAGGTTAAGAGGACCCTTACGCGGGCCGCGTCAATGACCCAGATACAGAAAAAGCGGACAGAAGCACTGTTTGGTGTTTTAACCGACTTAGATCATTATTGCAACAGCATGGGCGTCCCCTAAACGACCCCTAGCACTCAGGGACACTTGTTGGTGATCAGGGAACCCTTGTAGCCTTAGTTGTAATGATCCTAAGCTCACAAATTCACTATAAAAGGCCATAAGATGCACACATTGTAACCACACCTCCATTCAACACTTCTGATCATCTCTGGAGCTCAAGTGTTCTCTCTACTCGTCTCTGGTCGTGCTTAGGACTTCAGTAAGTGTGCCTAACCCTTCTTAGTTAAGTTTTTGCTTAGTTATAGCTTAAAAGTCAATCCGTCGTAATTAACGATTGACTTAACGATTAATCACAAATGGTCCAGTGATTAGTCGAATCAAAGGTAGTTATATGTTGGTAATTATGTGGGCATTAAACCCTTAAAAGGGCACCCTCTGATTCCCACTCTAACTAGTCCAAATGTCGGGTCAAAGTTGCTTAGGAAAAGTCAACAGAATGCTAATTTTCGATTTAATGCCTAAATAATAATGTAGATGGCATGTAACCTATTTTATCACTCATATAACTTGATAATAAGTATTATAACTGGTCTAAGCTTGTTTGATCCGACCATTTACTGTTTTGACCCGGTTTGGAACCGAAAGTCGCAAAACTTTGACTTTTGCTTTGACTTCAGTTCTGACCCGCTTTGGTATGATTTAGATATGCCTTAGGACTCTCTTAGGACCAGGTTACATGATGGTATAACCCTCTGTGGCTGGTCTGTTGTTTGTCCGAGTCATTTGCACATTTCCGTTATATGCTTAAAGTTGACCATAATGCCCTTTTTACTTTAAAACGAGAATTTTGGATATGCGAAAGGACAATAACCTTAGTTATTGATTCCTAAACATGTCCCTAAAATTTCATGTCAATCCGAGGTCAAGAATAGGAGTTATGCTAAATAGCGCAATTAAGGAAAACTTTAGTAATTAAACGGCGCATTTATCATAAAGCCTATCTAAACCCAAATTTCGACACCAAACCTTTTACACCCTGATGTAAAATAATATTTGGGAATTTTATAGATTTTTAATTATTTTTAACATGCTCATAACCTACGGTTATGGCGTTGATTCGGTAAATACCGAATATACCCTTTTCGAACATAAAATGAGTTCTACATGGTATTTTGACCCGAATCCAATTGCTACTGATTTCATATAATAAATAAAGTATTTTGAACTTTATAACCTATTCAGAAAACTCAGATTTCCTGTAGAACCCGGAAATCTCTTTTATAATCTTTAAAATGACCAAATTACCCCTACGGGGCGTATATTGGGATTTAACTCATTATGGGCATAATGGAAGGTATCCTACTGATACCACAACCTGTTCGGAGCATATTAACTTAGGAAACCTGTGTGGGACTCTTACGGTTACCCGTTACGCCATTTACGCGTTCGGTCCGGTTTATGTAACTAGTTTGCATAAATTAGCCGAAACGGGTCCAACCTTGTCGTTTTTACCTCAAAATCCAGAATGTATTTAGTTTACCCATAATATACAAGTCTCCGAACTTGTTGGGTCCAAACCACATTCCATTCCTGGTTTTCGCCCTTCATGCGATTAAACTGTATTTATCCTTTGAAACTAACTGGTCTAAGCTTAGGCTAAAATTAAAGACCCGTTAGGATTCTAATAGGTTATTATAAACCTTCGTTCCAAAATAGGAGACCAGTAAAAGATACTTGCATTTGCTTGTTGTGGTTATTACTTGCTCAGGTAAATACTTTTAACTTATTTTCCCTTATACGGGCTTGGGGTACGGTATATAAAATACCGCTTGGTCGGGCAATTGACCCTAACTCATTAGTAGTTGGGTATTATCAATGTGACCCGCTTGAAAATTGGTTTTGTTTGTTTTACACTTTTGGGAGTTTAAGGACCATGTCCCGGATATCCTTGGCATCATTTTACGAAATGGCCACGACCTTGACACGCGGGTGTAGGCGTACACCCGACAATGTGTCCATACTTATAAAGGTATTGATGTGCTGGAAATGGGTCAAATAAAACTAACTAAATTTACCCTAATTCTAGACTCTCTAAGCTTTAAATTTATAAAACTAAGACTCTCTAAACCCTAAACCACACAACCGGCAAGTGTACCGATCGGTGTAGTATAGCCTAAGGAAGTCCGAGTATCGAACCCAAGAGACTCTACTGAATTACGCTAATGACTCTATCTAGACTTAGACTGACACGACTCAAACTATTTGTTTATTTGATGGGGGGGTGGGGTTTCTAAAAATCCTAACTAAAATATTAAAATAATGCTAAAAGACTAGACACGAACTCGAATGAAGACTTTGACCAGTGGAGATGAAGACTACCTAGGCTAGATGCAAGCTAAACTCAGAATGGATCTCTATTCGATGATTTTGTGGTGTGGAACAGGGATCTTTGGATACTAAACCTATTAAGACACCACTAAGCCCCTCAAACACTCTCAAGGCGATTCTTATGGCACTACCTAGGCTGTTACGCTCACCGGTTTTCTAGATTTCTTTTCCGTCCTCTAGTTTCTTGAAAGTGCCTATGTAAGACGCTCTACCTTGCCGCGCGAACGTCTAAAGCGACAATGGGTTTTAATCTTGGCTTAATAGACAATGGAATGTTAAGTCCTTATAACTAAACCGAGACCTATTAATATCCTCGAGCCTTTCCGCGACGAGTCTAGCAGCACACTTGATTTTATTAAATTACCGAATATTGTTTCTAAGGTTACTTACGCGTTTTCACCCTAAAGGATTAATGACCTATTACGTGATATAGACACTCACCTAAATCAAGAACCCTAATCCGACTCTATTATGTGATAAAGACCGTCACCAAGAATCGAACGAAGCAATAAACAATAATAAAACAATCACAAGCACGCATACGCACCAAGTTAAATTCCTATAGCTTTTACAGTACAAGAAAGACCCACAACCACGACAAAAACCGAATAAAAATCCAAACTTTAATATGCTATTGTTATAACCTAGGCAGTACGAAAAGTCTAGCCAATAATCATTGTATCAAAAGACATAATAATCATAACTAATCCAGAATTCAGCATGAATAACAAAGAACAAACGAACAAGAAGAATAAACGAGAAGATAAAACCCGAAAATCTTCAAACCCGAGTGCTTCCTAGCCTTTCACGATGATTCCACGCCTTCCCGAACCTTCAAAACCTTCAAAAGAAGTCCAATTTTCGCCTCCCAGTCGTGTATGATCGTCCTCTGATGTTGTATGGCGGCGACCAATTATCCACCAAGATTGCGGCTGATGATAATATATGGATTCGATTTATAACTGCCGTCCTTCTTGATGTCTCCTCAAAATAAATGGGCTTCAGCCCTTTAATGTGCCGCCCAAAAAAATAATTGTGCCGCCCACTCAAACCAATCAAAGAATGCACCCCACTCAAACCAATCAAAGTGCACCCCTCCTTCTGAATTCGTGCGGCCCATGTTAATTATGATGGACCAGGTTTTTTATTTTGTCATAACATTGAATAAATAATAACCACAAGGCCCAGTATCATGACTTCCTTTTTACGTAGACATACTAACATAATGCCCTTTCATGTCGAGTAGTGGGGTTGCCTTCTAACATATAAAATAGAGATCGTGGCCCCGACTCACTCATAGAAAATGGCATCTAATTTCCTTCGGTCACTAGCGCCCTACTCTACCCAACTGGCATGTTATTTCTTTATTACTCGTTTCCGCTCCATTTGCACCAGGACCTGCCAAAACACAAACTAATGTAATATAACACTAAACTAAATAAAAATAAATAAAAACTATACAATAATTATACAATTTACACAGGACAAATATGTGTATTTTACCCTACATCAAATATCCCCACACTTAACCTTTTTTCGTCCCCGAAAAAGAATTATGCAAAACGGAATCATAGTCAAGATAGTCATTCGGGACAAAAGCTTAAATTATTTGTTAAAACCGAAACTTGTGTTAGCCGCGATTGCAAGTATTCTTGTCCTCTTAAAACCAAACCCGGTTCCAAGCCCTTATCATGCGATTTAGTTCAAGTATGGTCAATCTACCTAGGGCCTCACGCTAAGAATCGCAAGTCCACCTAGTCCCCCCTCAAGCTTATAGGACAAAAGGAACAACCACTGGGTTATTTTCTAACCGTTTTATACCAAGATCAAGAGAGTTTAAAATCAAATCTATTCTTATTTTTTTTCTCATTTTTTTCATAACTTTTTTTCATTTTTTTTTTCTAGCGTAGACGTTGCTTTCCCTAACCAAGAGGTATTCCGGCTGTAGAGTCGTTATCCCCAACCACAGATTACGTAGGCTTCGGTACTTTTTATTTATTTTGCAAGGTCGATTTCACACACCCTAGCGGTAATCCGGCTGTAGAGTCGCTATCCCCAACCACAGACTACATAGAAATGGCTACTTTCATTTAGTTTCTAGCTCGTTTATTTCATTTTTTTTCTTTTCTTTCTCAACGAGATAATGACCAAAAACTCTAACGATCTTAGCTTATAACGGCATCCCTTTTACTATTATTGGTGGTTTCAATTTCCCCACTTTTCCTAGATGAGAACCCACTAGTAGACCGACAATTAGGTATAATTAAGATCAAAGGAACCTAGAACTGACTCAGGCCTACCCGCATATCCCAAACTAGACACAAGCTCAATTATATCATCTCATATTATTATTATTTGAACCTGAACAAAAATCTGACTTTTCTATCATTTTCTGCTTTTATTTTTGCAAACTTCTTATTTCAAAAGACATTTTCTATTTTTTTAATTTTTTTTGGATTTTTGAAATTTTTTTAATTTTTTATGACTCAAGACTCTACTAACTAGACACACTGAACAATAGTTCCCATCCTCACACTTAAATTTTACATTGCCCTCAATGTAAGATGGAAACCGACTCAAAAAACTAAAAAATAAATAAGAAATAAAAGACCAAGGGCAAATCGGAAAGGACTTAGCTGGTAATATGACGCATAAGCTCCAAATCTCTCGTCCAATCCAGCTCGATCGTATAGCATTTCGGTCGCGATCGGCTTCTGACTCTAACTGGTATGCTCAATAAATGCCCGAAATTTGAATAAACAGCTCCAAACTCACCCGAATGGAGATTGAGTACGGGTGGTACATATTCGAACCTGCATCAACAAAAACAAGCAAAATACCAAAGCAATACCGACTCGACAAAAAACGACTGACTCAATACAACTAACTTAGACTCAATATATAAAATAAATGACTCACTATACAAACTACCGAAAATATACCAAATATATAAAATTACAAACTCTACAAAACCTCCCCACACTTGAATTTAATCAGAAGGTTTCTCTTTGACCTGGACCCTATCCAACCCGTTTAATTCCACTTGATACTCAAAAATATTTAAAAATATAATGGTGGAATAATAAAATATTTTAAAATTTTCAAACGGGTCAGACCACCAAAATTTAAACATACCTGGAAGAAACCGAATGCGTGGCATGTAATGAGAAGACCGATCGTTCGTGAACGGCTTCTTCCTCTCCATCTCTCCCCAACCTTCGATCCTCTTCCGGTTCAGATCCTTTATCTTCCTTTTCTTTGCCCTCTCCCGTGGTGTTGTTGATTTTTCAGCTTCAGTTAGTACTAATACCAGGGGCCAGCTGTGGTGCTCTTCCTCTTCCACCACCACTTCTTCTTCTTTAATGTCCGTCATTGGGTTTCCTTCAAGTAAAACTTCTAAGTAAGCAAGGTCTCCCTCCGGATCAAACTCCTTTACCTCTTCATCTACCGGCAACCCATTTAGTTCTTCCTTAAATTCATTCTCCCAAGTCATCTGATCTTCATTAGATGGTTGCTCAACTTCTACCTCCTCTTCTTCTTCTCTTTCTACCTCTACTTTTTCTGCCTTACTCTCCACATATCCCTATATTGTCTCTCCTTCAGCAAGCTCGGGGAGCACTATCGCCTTATAATATGAGCTTTGAACTGTAACCCACTCATCATCATCATCATAACCCCACTGTATCTGTTGCGTCCGCTCTCTACTTCTCCAACCCATTCCAACCCGAGCAGCAATCGCACAATCTTCAAACCGGTGTGATCCACCACATTCTTCACACCTTGGATCCCTTTGCCGACTGAGGTCACACTCTATATTTGGGCCTATTTGCTCGAACATTCGATCAAGTAGATCGATCATTCTTGGTAACCTTGGATCCCCGTACTCCAACTCTTTTGTTGCTCGCACACACTCCAAAATTAATTCCCTGAGCTCGAAAAAATTTGGAAACATCTCCTTAGCATTTGCGGGATACCCCTGCAAAGAATATTGTTGTGGCTGCACAAAGGGGTTAGCATAATATGGCGTAGAGGACCCCTCATATTGGGGGCATTTAATTGTAAAGTGAGGCCCTCCACAAATTTCACACATATCTACTAGACTCAAGAAAAATAAAATGAATAAGAAAACAAAAAAAACAGGGACAATTAGACTCCTATGACTCAATCTACAAAACACAAATAGACTCACCAGACTCACCACGAAAACACAAAACAAAAGACAAGTAGCACAGATTATGTCAATTAAGTCCAATCGAAGCCAATAAACGCAATCGCCAAGAGTCCCCGGCAACGGCGCCAAAAACTTGATGTGCTGGAAATGGGTCAAATAAAACTAACTAAATTTACCCTAATTCTAGACTCTCTAAGCTTTAAATTTATAAAACTAAGACTCTCTAAACCCTAAACCACACAACCGGCAAGTGTACCGATCGGTGTAGTATAGCCTAAGGAAGTCCGAGTATCGAACCCAAGAGACTCTACTGAATTACGCTAATGACTCTATCTAGACTTAGACTGACACGACTCAAACTATTTGTTTATTTGATGGGGGGGGGGGGTTTCTAAAAATCCTAACTAAAATATTAAAATAATGCTAAAAGACTAGACACGAACTCGAACGAAGACTTTGACCAGTGGAGATGAAGACTACCTAGGCTAGACGCAAGCTAAACTCAGAATGGATCTCTATTCGATGATTTTGTGGTGTGGAACCGGGATCTTTGGATACTAAACCTATTAAGACACCACTAAGCCCCTCAAACACTCTCAAGGCGATTCTTATGGCACTACCTAGGCTGTTACGCTCACCGGTTTTCTAGATTTCTTTTCCGTCCTCTAGTTTCTTGAAAGTGCCTATGTAAGACGCTCTACCTTGCCGCGCGAACGTCTAAAGCGACAATGGGTTTTAATCTTGGCTTAATAGACAATGGAATGTTAAGTCCTTATAACTAAACCGAGACCTATTAATATCCTCGAGCCTTTCCGCGACGAGTCTAGCAGCACACTTGATTTTATTAAATTACCGAATATTGTTTCTAAGGTTACTTACGCGTTTTCACCCTAAAGGATTAATGACCTATTACGTGATATAGACACTCACCTAAATCAAGAACCCTAATCCGACTCTATTATGTGATAAAGACTGTCACCAAGAATCGAACGAAGCAATAAACAATAATAAAACAATCACAAGCACGCATACGCACCAAGTTAAATTCCTATAGCTTTTACAGTACAAGAAAGACCCACAACCACAACAAAAACCGAATAAAAATCCAAACTTTAATATGCTATTGTTGTAACCTAGGCAGTACGAAAAGTCTAGCCAATAATCATTGTATCAAAAGACATAATAATCATAACTAATCCAGAATTCAGCATGAATAACAAAGAACAAACGAACAAGAAGAATAAACGAGAAGATAAAACCCGAAAATCTTCAAACCCGAGTGCTTCCTAGCCTTTCACGATGATTCCACGCCTTCCCGAACCTTCAAAACCTTCAAAAGAAGTCCAATTTTTGCCTCCCAGTCGTGTATGATCGTCCTCTGATGTTGTATGGCGGCGACCAATTATCCACCAAGATTGCGGCTGATGATAATATATGGATTCGATTTATAACTGCCGTCCTTCTTGATGTCTCCTCAAAATAAATGGGCTTCAGCCCTTTAATGTGCCGCCCAAAAAAATAATTGTGCCGCCCACTCAAACCAATCAAAGAATGCACCCCACTCAAACCAATCAAAGTGCACCCCTCCTTCTGAATTCGTGCGGCCCATGTTAATTATGATGGACCAGGTTTTTTATTTTGTCATAACATTGAATAAATAATAACCACAAGGCCCAGTATCATGACTTCCTTTTTACGTAGACATACTAACATAAAGCCCTTTCATGTCTAGTAGTGGGGTTGCCTTCTAACATATAAAATAGAGATCGTGGCCCCGACTCACTCATAGAAAATGGCAGCTAATTTCCTTCGGTCACTAGCGCCCTACTCTACCCAACTGGCATGTTATTTCTTTATTACTCGTTTCCACTCTATTTGCACCAGGACCTGCCAAAACACAAACTAATGTAATATAACACTAAACTAAATAAAAATAAATAAAAACTATATTTTAATTATACAATTTACACGAGACAAATATGTGTATTTTACCCTACATCAGGTATAACCGTTGGTTTTCCCGTCGCGGTTTGTACTATGTGGTGTGTCAATTAACCTTAAACCCGACACGAACCGGGCGACTGAACGCATAACTAACATGTAATTCTTTTACAAGATTAGATTTGATTAATTATCCCAAGTTATAAAGGTTTATGCTACGTGCATTCAAATTAATGTTTATTAAACTTTTAAAAGTGTCTGTTGAATGTATTTACCAGTGTAAACTGACATATTTTCTCAAAAAGATTAAATGCAGGTTCTACACGAAATAGGCTGGCCACTCTTTAGTATCGTTAGAGTCTCGCAAGCCTGGATGCCACTATCTGTTGAACATTATTTCCTATTTTATTTTTGATCCCCTGTAGATTATTTCGACTACTTGTGATACTGGATATTACATTTGTTGGTTGAAATATATCTATCTTTATGCTTCTGTTGTGCATTTAAATATTGTGGTGTTTGACTATATTGTTGCCAACTACGTCACGGTAATCCCCCATCGGGCCCACCGGTGAAACGTGTGGAAATCGGGGTGTGACAGGTTGGTATCAGAGCCAACGTTGAGTGAATTAGACACTATCCCTATGTGTTTAATCTCAATGACACAATTGCACATACTCGAGTCTAGACAAGAACATAGGACAAATTCGAATTGTTGTTCTAGTTTGTCTTTTATTGTTTATTGTTGATTTAAAATTGTTTAAGCAGGAAATATGCCACCAGCAATCAGAAGAGGAGGAAAAGGCAAAGGGCCAATCACTACCCATAATGATCACGAGCCCGATAACCCTCAACCTTCATTCATACCTCTCCTGCGTTCTGTTTCGCACCGTTCCTATGGCGACCCCACTCCTTTCTTCCAAGGCCAGTTCAACCCGGCAGACTATGTCCAAGAACCAGTAGGTTTTAACCCTCTAGGGCCAGAGGACCATTTCTCCGAAGACAATGCGGTAGACATGGATGAGGACACGGATCCCATCGAACCTGCAAGAGGTACCCCCAACCATCCTATCGAGATCTCTGATGGGTCATCCTTCCATGGAACACCATATCAGGGTCCAGACAGTTATCAGGCGAGGTTCAACCAGTGCGAGTGGTACTTTACACCCTCTCACCATTCATCGCCTCATGAGCAGCAACAACAATAGCAACAGGATCCTTCCGAGGATTCACGTTTCGTGGCAGTTACGCCACCGCCTCCACCGCCACCAGTTCATCAAGCACCTCCAGATACGCCAAGGCGTACGAGAACAGGCGCACGGATGTCCACACGAGGAGGGGATTTTCATTTTAGCACCCCTCGACACTCCAGTGGAAGTCACTTTCCGCCACTGCCAGAAGACCCACAAATGGGTGGACCTTCGAGTCACCCTGCAGAGGTGAATTCTGCACTAGTTGCACCACCTCCGCCACCATTTGGCTATGATAACCCAATACCTATGTACGCCGGTTTCACAGCGTACAACCCATTTGAGCAGCCAACTCACACTCACTACAACTATATGGGTGGCGACCCATACATAGAAGCGGCGGCAAACTACCACGCCCTTCATCCGGAAGTACCTTATGAAACACCTTGGGGAATGGGATACTCAACTCATGGGTACCCAATACCCGCTAGAACTCCGGCTCAGCACTTACCGCAGCAGCCACGTTTTTGCCCACCAGAACAGGAAGAAATCCTCCACCGTTTGAACAGGGTGGAACGAGACTTTGAGCAAGAGCGTAAGAACAATCGTGGGTTCCTCAAAGGCCTAGCAAACCTGTTAAAAGGGAAGAAGAAGCGAGATCATTAGTCTCTACATGTACTATTGTATTTCCTATTTTAATCAAGTCCCTGTGTGGACATTTATTTGTTTTAGTCCCTGCGTGGACTTGCCTTTCAGTCCCTGTGTGGACTTGTCTTTCAGTCCCTGCGAGGACATCTATCCTAGTATTTGGTCCCTGCGAGGACTTGTTTTCTGTATAACCTCTGCGTAGGTATTTCGTCTTTTAAAAGTCCCATTTAGGGCAGTATGTAATCTTTTATATGTATTAGAATGCTAAGTTTATAAATTTCATCTCTGTCATTATATGCATAATTATATGAAATAAATAAATCAAGAAAAAAAGTCATTCCTTTTAAATTAATCTGCCTACCAGTTATTAAATAAAGAATCTTAGTGGTGAAACCTAGCCTGGTGTCGTTATAAGACCCGGCCAAGATGGTAAGACCTGATTAAAGGATTCAGATTTCAGTTAACCTCTGTAAACATGTTAACACTCCTGGCAGACGTGATTCGTTAAAATCACACATGTCATTTTTCACAAGGATCCTTCTAAGGGTTCCAAAACCTAAATTAATGATTTATAAATCATGGGTTTACGTCATCAAGTAGATGATCACTTATCAAACATCCATTAGTGATGTAATGCCTACGGGCTATAACTCGTTGTCATATAAGACAAAGGACAGCTGTAGTCTATGACTCCCTGTCAGAAAGGTAAGGAACTATGTTCAAACCTGCATGCCTTGATTCTCTGAAATCATGGCTTATATTATAAAATGTCCCTGTGACTAGGCTTCTGTGCCACTAACAATATTGTTTATAATTAGGATAAGTTATATTAAAATCCTAAATAAATGTGAGTAACAAATTAACCAGATATGGTCTATGTTTACCATGGTTGATGAACTACCCAATAAGGGTAATTCCATAATAAACTCCCGAATAAGACTTCTGTTATTATCTTTTGTAGCAGATCAAGATTTCAATGGCTGACTCGGACGAAAATAACAGTCATCCAAAGGAGAATGAGAATGATAACACCCAAATTAATATAACGGGTGCTGAATTAAAAGCGTTAGTAGACGACGCTGTTAAAACGGCCTTAGAACGGCAGTATGAAGATTATAGCGAGTCTCGAAGTAGGAACCGATCTGCACCACACTCTAAACCAAGAACACATTCTGAATCTCATAGCAAACCACCCTCGACCCAGTCAAAACCTAAGAAAGATGATGATCGGCACTCATCAAATGAGAATAGTGTCCGTCCCAAGAAAATAGTGTTCGATGATGCACCTCGCGCCAAGGGTTGCATGTATAAGTATTTTGTTTCCTGCAAGCCCCGAGATTTTACTAGGGAAAAAGGCGCTGTGGATTGCATGACCTGGCTAGACGAAATGGACACTGTTGTGGACATTAGTGGTTGTGCTGAGAGGGATGTGGTAAAGTTTGTATCCCAGTCATTTAAGGGTGAAGCCCTAGCGTGGTGGAGGTCATTGGTTCAAGCATCAGGAAAGGTTGCTTTGTACAGCATGTCATGGGAGCAATTTGTTGCTCTCATCAAAGAAAACTACTGCCCTCAGCACGAGGTCGAGAAGATAGAATCTGATTTCCTATCACTGGTCATGAAGAACTTGGATTGCCAGGCATATCTTACAAGTTTCAACACCCTATCCAGATTGGTTCCGTACCTTGTGACCCCGGAACCCAAACGGATCGCGCGTTTCATTGGGGGTCTGGCCCCAGAAATCAAAGCTAGCGTGAAGGCCTCTCGGCCCGCTACATTTAGATCCGTAGCAGATATATCTCTGTCTCTCACACTGGATGCAGTGACACAGAGATCATTGAGAAATGCTGACACTGAGAAAAGGAAACGTGAAGATGATAATTCACGTCGGTCGAGCAAGAAGCATAGGGGGAACCGCGACCACAAGAAGGGGTCTGAGACCAAGAAGGGTGATCAGCAGTCGGGCGATAGGCCCAAGTGCAAGGTTTGCACGAAGCACCATTTCGGGAGGTGCAGGTATGAACAGAAATCCCAGCCGAAGGCGTGTGGGATTTGCAAGTCCTCTGAGCATAGGACCCTTGAATGTAAGAAACTGAAGGATGCAACTTGTTATAGTCGCAATGAAAAGGGGCACATCAAGACTAACTGCCCAAAGCTGGTGAAGAAGGCTGAAGAACGGGAAAAAGACCAATGCCAGGGTCTTTCAGATGAATGTTCAAGAGGCTATCCAGAACGACAACGTCATAACCGGTACGTTTCTCATTAATGATGTATTTGCAAGAGTATTATTTGATTCTGGAGCAGATAAATCCTTCGTGGATAGTAAGTTTTGTGGGTTGTTAAAATTGCCTGTTAAAGCCTTGAGTGTGAAGTATGAGGTAGAGTTAGCGGATGGGACTATGGAAACAGTCTCAACTGTGTTAGATGGATGTGTCATATCCATTAGGAACCACTCATTTCCTTTATCCCTGTTACTCTTTAAACTAGCCGGTTTCGACATAGTGTTGGGTATGGATTGGTTATCGCATAACCAAGCTCAGATTATGTGCAACAAGAAACAAGTGGTGATCAAGACTCCGTCTGGAGAACCACTTACCATTCAGGGAGATACTCGGCATGGATTGCCTGCGCAAGTGTTTATGCTAAAGGCATCCAGATGTTTGAAGAAGGGATGTGTCATTTATATGGCACAGGTGACCATTGGTGAGGAGAAACCCAAGATTGAAGACATCCCAGTCATCTCTGACTACCCTGAAGTTTTCCCGGAAGAACTGCTTGGTTTGCCACCAGATAGGCAAGTGGAATTCAGTATCGACATCATTCCAGGAGCAGCGACTATTGCAAGAGCGCCTTATAGATTGGCACCGACAGAAATGAAAGAATTGAGAACGCAGCTAGATGATCTGCTAGCCAAAGGTTTTGTTAGACCTAATTCGTTTCCATGGGGAGCACCAATCTTGTTTGTCAAGAAGAAAGATGGTTCGATGCGCTTATGCATCGATTACCGTGAGCTTAATAAGGTTACTATCAAGAATAGGTATCCTTTGCCCAGGATCGACGATCTGTTCGATCAGTTGCAAGGAGCAAGCTACTTTTCCAAGATTGATCTAAGGTCAGGCTACCATCAATTGAAGGTCAAGGACGAAGATGTGCACAAGATTTAGGACTCGTTATGGTCATTTCGAGTTCCTAGTGATGCCTTTTGGACTCACTAATGCACCTGCCGCATTCATGGATCTCATGAATCGCGTTTGTAAGCCTTATTTGGATAAATTTGTCATTGTCTTCATCGATGACATCCTCATATACTCAAAAAGTCAAGCTGACCACGAGAAGCATCTTCGATGTATTCTTAAACTGCTTCATCAAGAAAAGCTTTATGCCAAATTCTCTAAATGTGAATTTTGGCTACGAGAAGTTCAATTCCTTGGACATGTAGTCAGTGAGCGTGGTATCCAAGTGGATCCCGCCAAGGTTGAAGCCGTCATGAATTGGCAGGAGCCGAAGACGCCTACGGAGATTCGCAGCTTCTTAGGGCTAGCGGGATACTACAGGCGCTTCATCGAAAATTTCTCAAGAATTGCAGCACCCCTAACTTTGCTGACTCGCAAGAATAGCAAGTTCAATTGGGGCCCTAAGCAGCAAGAAGCTTTTGATATCCTTAAGCAGAAGCTAAGCAATGCTCCTGTGTTGACATTGTCGGACGGAATGGAAGAATTTGTAGTATACTGTGATGCATCACACACCGGGATGGGATGTGTGCTTATGCAGAAAGGCAAGGTCATTGCCTATGCTTCACGTCAGTTAAAAGTGCATGAAAAGAATTACACCACCCATGAATTGGAGTTGGGTGCCGTTGTATTTGCACTAAAGCTATGGAGGCACTATTTGTATGGCATTAAATTCGTGATCTATTCTGATCACAAGAGCCTCCAGCACCTGTTTAATCAGAAAGATTTGAACATGAGGCAGCGACGTTGGATGGAAACTCTGAACGATTATGACTGTGAAATAAGATACCATCCAGGCAAAGCCATGTTGGGTGTCGAATCCAGCAAATAACTATAAAATAAAATAAACCTACTTGACACACTAAAAATAGTATGAATGGAAGTCAGGTTCGTGTCCTCAGGGATACAAATTAACTAGTTATGCCAAAAACGTTTTAGACACAGATACGGTTGTTTTGAAAGGGGGGTTTTTAGTTTAACTAAATGTAAAAACAAATTATAATTTTTAGTTTAAAAAGAAAAGCTAATAAAAGTGGTTGGAAAAATTCAAATGTTAAAAACTAATTTCAACACCAGGGCAATTTCTTGATTCGGTTCGACTTACGATCATTAACGGTCACGATGCAATGATCCTTTTTAAATAATAGTTTGTATCGACACTAGACGTCACGCAGTTCGGACCTCCACTCTATTTATTGTCTAACCAAACGCCGTTCGTTGATTAGAGCCAACCCGCTACTCTAAACTCACGCCGTTCGGATTTTAGCGTACGGGTTGCAGGATAGAAGTATCAATTACAATAAAACACTCACGCCGTTCGGAGTGTTTAATTATATTGTATGATTCTATAATAAATTCAAATTCATAGACAAACTTGAACCGTTATTTGTTCCTTTTATCAAAACTTAAAATCTGATTAGAGATTTAAATATTGATGAACTTTATTAGAAAAATTAATAAATTGATCAGGTTTATTAACAATCTAATATTTTCCAGATCGAAACCATATTAAAAACAAGAATCACACAAACAAACCACTAAAATATTCAGATATAACATAACCGTTTCATATAAGTTTATGAACCAACTCAAAAAAAATAAACCCTAATGTTAAAACTATATGATTCTAGCCAGACATAATGGCTAGTTGAATCATTACAAATACTAAATCAAAGTTGAAACTTACAAAACAAAAGAAACAATTTTTTTTCTAGAAAATCACCAAACCACCAAGTGCCTTCTTTTCTTTTCTGATTTCGAATCCCCCTCAAAAGATGGATTCCCTTCTTGTTTTCACTTCCAGCCGTCCCCAGCCATTTCCTCCAAATCCTCAAGTTTGTTGATGATGATATATTATTATTTTGTTCTTTTTTTTCTTTCAATTGCCAAAAGCTCTCACTTTGTGTTTTCATTTTTTTTTCTTTTCTTTGGCAGCCCAACGATGTCATCAATTGGCCCAAACTTAGGAACTTTATTTCAGCCCAATATCCATTCCACAAGATTTTGTTGATTTCCCAAGTGTAACTATATGAAACCCAATTTAGTAGTTGATCCATGGCCCACTTTGACTTCATTGATTACCTCCTCTAAAACTTCAACCCAACGAACCTCTTTCCTTGATATGCATTGTCATGCGTAGCAACCGCTCCGTTCCTACAAAACGTTAAAAACGTCCAAAGTAGATTCCATTCCACAAAAATATGTATTTCACAAAATAATGAGGTATTATTATGAAATATGCATGATATGTGATGTTATTTTAATATTATAGTGCTATAAAACATGCCTAAAAATGCAACTAACAAATCTCACCAAGCTTAAACCTTTCCTTGTCCTCAAGGAAGTCAAGAATAAGAATAAACCGAGAAATAAACACGAAAAATAAAACACATATGCATGCTCACTATATTTTTTTTCAACCCGCTTCTTTTATTCCGGAAAATAAACTTGTAATGAGATCATATCTAACAATATCAACTCCTATTACATTCATTCGAACCCAGGAAATACTTACACATGTAACTGCGATTGTTGATATTTTGTGTCCCTTTAAACTCAAACCCGCTTAATCACAACCAAATGTTTTCTGCTTAATAATATACAAATTTACCAACATGGTTTAATCGTCCCCACGCCCAACACCTATGGCAACATCTACCCAACCTCACGACTTTTTGAAGATATCCAAAACCACACTTGATGCGACCATGCACCCAAACCATGACACGATAGTTATTATCTTTTTTCCGTTTTTCAAGGGGTCGGGACTTTTCTCCCTAATTTGCTCAAATATTTTTTTCTTTATTTCGACTTTTTTTTTTCAAAATTTTGGCATACATTGTGCTCTTTTACCCCTTCTTTTTTCTCTTTTTTTTATTACTAAAATAACCTATGACGTCAATTTTTCACCTCTTTATTTTTTTTCAATGAAATTACGGAGGTGTTATGATATGGGGAACATGGTGTGAGTCTTCATTCTCTAGGCCTCGGAAAAGGGGTAATAGGTGAATGAGTCCGGATTTCAGCTCGAAGTTCTCCATAGCAGGGTAATTAATGCAAAGAGGCTGTTGTGGGACATCACGAGTCGCCCACTGTCTAAGGGTTTGTTCAGCTGCCATTGTAACTGTGGGAATTTGAAGATTCGTGGGAAGACTGGCGATATACCTGTACTAAAAGAAATCTTGGCACAAAACAGTTAGATTTGCCGTATCCCCGGCAACGGCGCCAATTTGTTGGGTGTCGAATCCAGCAAATAACTATAAAATAAAATAAACCTACTTGACACACTAAAAATAGTATGAATGGAAGTCAGGTTCGTGTCCTCAGAGATACAGATTAACTAGTTATGCCAAAAACGTTTTAGACACAGATACGGTTGTTTTGAAAGGGGGGTTTTAGTTTAACTAAATGTAAAAACAAATTATAATTTTTAGTTTAAAAAGAAAAGCTAATAAAAGTGGTTGGAAAAATTCAAATGTTAAAAACTAATTTCAACACCAGGGCAATTTCTTGATTCGGTTCGACTTACGATCATTAACGGTCACGGTGCAATGATCCTTTTTAAATAATAGTTTGTATCGACACTAGACGTCACGCAGTTCGGACCTCCACTCTATTTATTGTGTAACCAAACGCCGTTCGTTGATTAGAGCCAACCCGCTACTCTAAACTCACGTCGTTCGGATTTTAGTGTACGGGTTGCAGGATAGAAGTATCAATTACAATAAAACACTCACGCCGTTCGGAGTGTTTAATTATAATGTATGATTCTATAATAAATTCAAATTCATAGACAAACTTGAACCATTATTTGTTCCTTTTATCAAAACTTAAAATCTGATTAGAGATTTAAAATATTGATGAACTTTATTAGAGAAATTAATAAATTGATTAGGTTTATTAACAATCTAATATTTTCCGGATCGAATCCATATTAAAAACAAGAATCACACAAACAAACCACTAAAATATTCGGATATAACATAACCGTTTCATATAAGTTTATGAACCAACTCAAAGAAAATAAACCCTAATGTTGAAACTATATGATTCTAGCCAGACATAATGGCTAGTTGAATCATTACAAATACTAAATCAAAGTTGAAACTTACAAAACAAAAGAAACAATTTTTTTTTCTAGAAAATCACCAAACCACCAAGTGCCTTCTTTTCTTTTCTGATTTCGAATCCCCCCTCAAAAGATGGATTCCCTTCTTGTTTTCACTTCCAGCCGTCCCCAGCCATTTCCTCCAAATCCTCAAGTTTGTTGATGATGATATATTATTATTTTTTTCTTTTTTTTCTTTCAATTGCCAAAAGCTCTCACTTTGTGTTTTCATTTTTTTTTCTTTTCTTTGGCAGCCCAACGATGTCATCAATTGGCCCAAACTTAGGAACTTTATTTCAGCCCAATATCCATTCCACAAGATTTTGTTGATTTCCCAAGTGTAACTATATGAAACCCAATTTAGTAGTTGATCCATGGCCCACTTTGACTTCATTGATTACCTCCTCTAAAACTTCAACCCAACGAACCTCTTTCCTTGATATGCATTGTCATGCGTAGCAACCGCTCCGTTCCTACAAAACGTTAAAAACGTCCAAAGTAGATTCCATTCCACAAAAATATGTATTTCACAAAATAATGAGGTATTATTATGAAATATGCATGATATGTGATGTTATTTTAATATTATAGTGCTATAAAACATGCCTAAAAATGCAACTAACAAATCTCACCAAGCTTAAACCTTTCCTTGTCCTCAAGGAAGTCAAGAATAAGAATAAACCGAGAAATAAACACGAAAAATAAAACACATATGCATGCTCACTATATTTTTTTTTCAACCCGCTTCTTTTATTCCGGAAAATAAACTTGTAATGAGATCATATCTAACAATATCAACTCCTATTACATTCATTCGAACCCAGGAAATACTTACACATGTAACTGCGATTGTTGATATTTTGTGTCCCTTTAAACTCAAACCCGCTTAATCACAACCAAATGTTTTCTGCTTAATAATATACAAATTTACCAACATGGTTTAATCGTCCCCACGCCCAACACCTATGGCAACATCTACCCAACCTCACGACTTTTTGAAGATATCCAAAACCACACTTGATGCGACCATGCACCCAAACCATGACACGATAGTTATTATCTTTTTTCCGTTTTTCAAGGGGTCGGGACTTTTCTCCCTAATTTGCTCAAATATTTTTTTCTTTATTTCGACTTTTTTTTTTCAAAATTTTGGCATACATTGTGCTCTTTTACCCCTTCTTTTTTCTCTTTTTTTTATTACTAAAATAACCTATGACGTCAATTTTTCACCTCTTTATTTTTTTTCAATGAAATTACGGAGGTGTCATGATATGGGGAACATGGTGTGAGTCTTCATTCTCTAGGCCTCGGAAAAGGGGTAATAGGTGAATGAGTCCGGATTTCAGCTCGAAGTTCTCCATAGCAGGGTAATTAATGCAAAGAGGCTGTTGTGGGACATCACGAGTCGCCCACTGTCTAAGGGTTTGTTCAGCTGCCATTGTAACTGTGGGAATTTGAAGATTCGTGGGAAGACTGGCGATATACCTGTACTAAAAGAAATCTTGGCACAAAACAGTTAGATTTGCCGTATCCCCGGCAACGGCGCCAATTTGTTGGGTGTCGAATCCAGCAAATAACTATAAAATAAAATAAACCTACTTGACACACTAAAAATAGTATGAATGGAAGTCAGGTTCGTGTCCTCAGAGATACAGATTAACTAGTTATGCCAAAAACGTTTTAGACACAGATACGGTTGTTTTGAAAGGGGGGTTTTAGTTTAACTAAATGTAAAAACAAATTATAATTTTTAGTTTAAAAAGAAAAGCTAATAAAAGTGGTTGGAAAAATTCAAATGTTAAAAACTAATTTCAACACCAGGGCAATTTCTTGATTCGGTTCGACTTACGATCATTAACGGTCACGGTGCAATGATCCTTTTTAAATAATAGTTTGTATCGACACTAGACGTCACGCAGTTCGGACCTCCACTCTATTTATTGTGTAACCAAACGCCGTTCGTTGATTAGAGCCAACCCGCTACTCTAAACTCACGTCGTTCGGATTTTAGTGTACGGGTTGCAGGATAGAAGTATCAATTACAATAAAACACTCACGCCGTTCGGAGTGTTTAATTATATTGTATGATTCTATAATAAATTCAAATTCATAGACAAACTTGAACCATTATTTGTTCCTTTTATCAAAACTTAAAATCTGATTAGAGATTTAAAATATTGATGAACTTTATTAGAAAAATTAATAAATTGATCAGGTTTATTAACAATCTAATATTTTCCGGATCGAATCCATATTAAAAACAAGAATCACACAAACAAACCACTAAAATATTCGGATATAACATAACCGTTTCATATAAGTTTATGAACCAACTCAAAGAAAATAAACCCTAATATTGAAACTATATGATTCTAGCCAGACATAATGGCTAGTTGAATCATTACAAATACTAAATCAAAGTTGAAACTTACAAAACAAAAGAAACAATTTTTTTTTCTAGAAAATCACCAAACCACCAAGTGCCTTCTTTTCTTTTCTGATTTCGACTCCCCCCTCAAAAGATGGATTCCCTTCTTGTTTTCACTTCCAGCCGTCCCCAGCCATTTCCTCCAAATCCTCAAGTTTGTTGATGATGATATATTATTATTTTTTTCTTTTTTTTCTTTCAATTGCCAAAAGCTCTCACTTTGTGTTTTCATTTTTTTTCTTTTCTTTGGCAGCCCAACGATGTCATCAATTGGCCCAAACTTAGGAACTTTATTTCAGCCCAATATCCATTCCACAAGATTTTGTTGATTTCCCAAGTGTAACTATATGAAACCCAATTTAGTAGTTGATCCATGGCCCACTTTGACTTCATTGATTACCTCCTCTAAAACTTCAACCCAACGAACCTCTTTCCTTGATATGCATTGTCATGCGTAGCAACCGCTCCGTTCCTACAAAACGTTAAAAACGTCCAAAGTAGATTCCATTCCACAAAAATATGTATTTCACAAAATAATGAGGTATTATTATGAAATATGCATGATATGTGATGTTATTTTAATATTATAGTGCTATAAAACATGCCTAAAAATGCAACTAACAAGCCAACGTAGTCGCAGATGCCTTGAGCAAAAAAGAAAGAGTGCAACCAATAAGGATCAATGCCAAGAGCATTGAAATCAAGAACAGTCTGAATGAAAGATTGTTCGCTGCACAGAAGGAAGCTGTGTCAGAAGCTAACTATCCTAACGAAAAGCTAGGAGTAACTAAAGGACAGTTATCCTATGGCAAAGACGGAATTCTGAGATTAAATGGAAGGATATGGGTTCCTGTTTATGGAGGTCTTTGGGACGTTATCCTTCAGGAAGCTCACAGTTCCAGATATCCCGTTCATCCTGGAGCTGACAAGATGTACCAGGATTTGAAGGCAAAGTTTTGGTGGATAGGCTTGAAGAAGTCTATAGCCACCTATGTAGCAAAATGTTTGACTTGTGCGCAAGTAAAAGCTGAACATCAAAAGCCGTCGGGCTTGCTACAACAGCCTGAACTTCCCGAGTGGAAGTGGGAAATGGTGACGATGGATTTTATCACCAAGTTGCCAAAGACAAGGAAGGGAAACGATACGATATGGGTAATAGTTGATAGACTGACTAAGTCAGCACATTTCCTACCCATTAAGGAGACTTCTAGCTCCGATGTGTTAGCCCAGTTGTTTGTAGATAAGATTGTATCCCTTCATGGCGTACCTGTGTCTATTATCTCTGACAGAGATACCAGATACACGTCACTTTTTTGGAAAAGTTTCCAACAATCTTTGGGCACGCGCTTAAACTTCAGTACGGCTTACCACCCTCAGACGGACGGACAGAGTGAGCGTACAATCCAAACGTTGGAAGACATGCTTCGTGCATGTGTGATCGATTTAGGTGGTAGTTGGGATAACCACCTACCATTAGTCGAGTTCTCATATAACAACAGCTACCATACGAGCATTAAAGTTGCTCCTTTCGAAGCTTTATATGGTAGAAAGTGTAGGACGCCCGTTTGCTGGGCAGAAGTTGGAGATGTCCAGATGACAGGACCTGATATAATTTTTGAAACGACGGACAAGATTGTCCAAATTCGTGACCGTTTGAAAGCTGCCCGAGATAGGCAGAAAAGTTACGCAGATTTGAAGCGTAAACCTTTTAACTTCGAAGTAGGTGACAAGGTATTGCTTAAAGTATCACCCTGGAAGGGAGTGATGCGATTCGGTAAGAAAGGCAAGTTGAGCCCGAGATACATTGGACCATTCGAAGTAATCGAACATGTCGGATCGGTTGCCTATAAGTTAAACTTACCGGAAGAGCTCAGTGGTATCCACAATGTGTTCCACATCTGCAATCTAAAGAAGTGTTTCGCTGATGAATCGCTAGTTATACCGCATACAGATGTACACATCGATGAGAGCCTAAAGTTTGTTGAAAAACCGGTGTCGATCGAGGATCGACAGGTTAAGAAGCTTCGAAGGAAGTATATACCGATTGTAAAGGTAAAATGGGATGCCCGTAGAGGTCCCGAGTACACGTGGGAAGTAGAGTCCACGATGAAAGAAAAGTACCCTCATTTGTTTAAGTAAATCTCGAGGTCGAGATTTCTCTTAAGGGGGTGAGGATGTAACACCTCGAAAAATTTACGTCCTATAATGTATTGACACGTGTCATAAGCTGGAACGTGTTAATGAATACTATGGAGGGACTAAAGTTGACAAACATAGAAAGTATGTGAATGCAAGGGTTCAAAATGTCAACAAGGAATAAATATACTTTACAGTAAACCTACATGATGCTCGTACCTTCAAACGAATGAATCATGGATCATACGGAACGAAATGTGGAAGAAAGTGAGAAATTACAAACTATGGGGGTTAAATGTGTCAGCATGTTTAAGTTATACCTCTGAGTGACCCTTTAACAAACCCGAGGCTTTGTAACGGTAAAATATGCTCACTAGAATTCACGATATAAATTCCATCAAGTTCCGTTATAAAATGAGAAAGTTATGATCGAATTCGTACGCGAGGGTTTAAAAGCGTCAACATTGAAAGTTATGACTTTTCGGGTAATAATAAACTAACCGAGGATTTATATGTTGGGTAAAAGTCACGAGACCCTTATACGTAAATAAGAAAGGCCCAAAATGCAAAGTTACCTCTTCAAAACGCCAAAAGCCGACTGTAATAATTGAAAAAGATTTGAAAATCTTACAGCAGGTCTCAGGCGGACCGCGTAAAGGTTGCAAAGGGCTTTACGCGGGCCGCGCTAGCAGTAAAAGATATGGGCTCTGACAAGGAGATTCAGACGGGCCACGTAAAGGTTAAGAGGACCCTTACGCGGGCCGCGTCAATGGCCCAAATACAGAAAAGCGGACAGAAGCACTGTTTGGTGTTTTAACCGACTTAGATCATTATTGCAACAGCATGGGCACCCCCTAAACGACCCCTAGCACTCAGGGACACTTGTTGGTGATCAGGGAACCCTTGTAGCCTTAGTTGTAATGATCCTAAGCTCACAAATTCACTATAAAAGGCCATAAGATGCACACATTGTAACCATACCTCCATTCAACACTTCTGATCATCTCTGGAGCTCAAGTGTTCTCTCTACTCGTCTCTGGTCGTGCTTAGGACTTCAGTAAGTGTGCCTAACCCTTCTTAGTTAAGTTTTTGCTTAGTTATAGCTTAAAAGTCAATCCGTCGTAATTAACGATTGACTTAACGATTAATCACAAATGGTCCAGTGATTAGTTGAATCAAAGGTAGTTACATGTTGGTAATTATGTGGGCATTAAACCCTTAAAAGGGCACCCTCTGATTCCCACTCTAACTAGTCCAAATGTCGGGTCAAAGTTGCTTAGGAAAAGTCAACAGAATGCTAATTTTCGATTTAATGCATAAATAATAATGTAGATGGCATGTAACCTATTTTATCACTCATATAACTTGATAATAAGTATTATAACTGGTCTAAGCTTGTTTGATCCGACCATTTACTATTTTGACCCGGTTTGGAATCGAAAGTCGCAAAACTTTGACTTTTGCTTTGACTTCAGTTCTGACCCGCTTTGGTATGATTTAAATATGCCTTAGGACTCTCTTAGGACCAGGTTACATGATGGTATGACCCTCTGTGGCTGGTCCGTTGTTTGTCCGAGTCATTTGCACATTTCCGTTATATGCTTAAAGTTGACCATAATGCCCTTTTTACTTTAAAACGAGAATTTTGGATATGCGAAAGGACAATAACCTTAGTTACTGATTCCTAAACATGTCCCTAAAATTTCATGTCAATCCGAGGTCCAGAATAGGAGTTATGCTAAATAGCGCAATTAAGGAAAACTTTAGTAATTAAACGGCGCATTTAGCATAAAGCCTATCTAAACCCAAATTTCGACACCAAACCTTTTACAGCCTGATGTAAAATAATATTTGGGATTTTTAAAGATTTTTAATTATTTTTAACCTGCTCATAACCTACGGTTATGGCGTTGATTCGGTAAATACCGAATATACCCTTTTCGAACATAAAATGAGTTATACATGGTATTTTGACCCGAATCCAATTGCTACTGATTTCATATAATAAATAAAGTATTTTGAACTTTATAACCTATTCAGAAAACTCAGATTTCCTGTAGAACTCGGAAATCTCTTTTATAATCTTTAAAATGACCAAATTACCCCTACGGGGGCGTATATTGGGATTTAACTCATTATGGGCATAATGGAAGGTATCCTACTGGTACCACAACCTCTTCGGAGCATATTAAGTTAGGAAACCTGTGTGGGACTCTTACGGTTACCCGTTACGCCATTTACGCGTTCGGTCCGGTTTATGTAACTAGTTTGCATAAATTAGCCGAAATGGGTCCAACCTTGTCGTTTTTACCTCAAAATCCAGAATGTGTTTAGTTTACCCATAATATACAAGTCTCCGAACTTTTTGGGTCCAAACCACATTCCATTCCTAGTTTTTGCCCTTCATGCGATTAAACCGTATTTATCCTTTGAAACTAACTGGTCTAAGCTTAGGCTAAAATTAAAGACCCATTAGGATTCTAATAGGTTGTTATAAACCTTCGTTCCAGAATAGGAGACCAGTAAAAGATACTTGCATTTGCTTGTTGTGGTTATTACTTGCTCCGGTAAATACTTTTAACTTATTTTCCCTTATACGGGCTTGGGGTACAGTATATAAAATACCGATTGGTCGGGCAATTGACCCTACCTCATTAGTAGTTGGGTATTATCAATGTGACCCGCTTGAAAATTGGTTTTGTTTGTTTTACACTTTTGGGAGTTTAAGGACCATGTCCCGGATATTCTTGGCATCATTTTACGAAATGGCCACGACCTTGACACGCGGGTGTAGGCGTACACCCGACAATGTGTCCATACTTATAAAGGTATAACCGTTGGTTTTCCCGCCGCGGTTTGTACTATGTGGTGTGTCAATTAACCTTAAACCCGACACGAACCGGGCGACTGAACGCATAACGAACATGTAATTCTTTTACAAGATTAGATTTGATTAATTATCCCAAGTTATAAAGGTTTATGCTACGTGTATTCAAATCAATATTTATTAAACTTTTAAAAGTGTCGGTTGAATGTATTTACCAGTGTAAACTGACGTATTTTCCCAAAAAGATTAAATGCAGGTTCTACACGAAATAGGCTGGCCACTCCTTAGCATCGTTAGAATCTCGCAAGCCTGGATGCCACTATCTGTTGAACATTATTTCCTATTTTATTTTTGATCCCCTGTGGATTATTTCGACTATTTGTGATACTGGATATTACATTTGTTGGTTGAAATATATCTATCTTTATGCTTCCGCTGTGCATTTAAATATTGTGTTGTTTGACTATATTGTTGCCAACTACGTCACGGTAATCCCCCCACCGGGCCCACCGGTGAAACGTGTGGAAATCGGGGTGTGACAGGTCAGATCTTACTAGGGGTTTTCTGGTATTGAGCTAGATTCAGGTGACAAGCTTCTACTATCGAACTAGATCTTGGGGTAATAAAAGGCTAATATTACATCAAGATCCTCATGAGACTTTTGGTAATGCACGAGATCCGATTGTGGAGTAAAAGTTGAGAAAGGTTGGTTAATGGAGGTTTGGGTACTCCGACAAAGTAAAGAAACTGGTGAAATTGTTACGGAGCACCAAAACATATCTTTGGAGGATAGAACCCAGAAGTAGGGATCATCGCCAAGGATCGCAAAGTAACAAGATCTAAGGTGCACATATTTGTTTATTCGGTAACTTAACAAATTTGATTTTTATTCTCTCCGGTAATTAATAAGATCCTAACTGTGATCCCAATTGTGAGCATGACACAAAGACAAACTAATTAAGTTAAAAAAAAAAGATAATAAAACCAAGTTTTCCTTAAACCAATCTTGTTGTGGCATATTGTTTACTAGTCGAGAGGTTAGGGATGGTCATATGGAGTGCCTACCAGAACGACTAATTCAACTATCGATATGTCGTGACAAGATTGAGAGAAAGTTGGTAACTGATATGGTGTAAACCATACTATTTATCTTGTGTATTTTGTATAATATTTTAATGTTTTTATTAGTATTCGAGTCGTTTTTGTTCGGTTTTACTAAATTTATATTTTTATAGGTGTTTGTGAAGTGTGGAGCTAAAATAGAGAAATGTTGAAGATATTTGACCGAGTACTGAAACAATTAAACGAAGAATTGGGAAATATTAAATAAAATTGCAAGATGGAAGGCCTAAATTGCAATTAAAAAAAGTTGTTTAAAAATACTTTATAGAATTCAAGGGACTAAATTGTATGAAAGTGGAATTAATTCCTAAGGTCATGACCAAAATAAAGGAAGTCACCTGAATTGTGGAGTTTTTTCCTAAAGTAGTGTTGGTGGAAAAAGTATTTACCATTTTAGTATTCTTTGAAAACTATTTACTAAAATAGTGTTTTCCTTATAATTTGTGTTTACTTTTTATTTTCTAACCAAGATATTATACCTTTTTATTGTTTTTTTCTTTCAACGCTTCGTTATCCTTTTTAATTTTTTATAATACTCTATTTTTATTTAACCAGTTTAATAATATTTAGCAATCAACTCTTTATACGTACAGACTTTCTAATAGTTTTTTTTTTTTTTAATAAAACTATAAGAATCATGTTATATAAGTTTGTACAATCAAATTAGAAGCATAAATTTTTTGATCAAACATTAAAATTGACCAGCTAGTGGTCTTAATATCAAGTACAAATGAAAATCATGTTCATTCCATTTCGTAGTTTTATTGAGCAAGAACGGTCATTTTTTTTCATGTTTTGAATTATATGTTATATCGCGTTAACTTGTATTCTTTTTGTTATGAAATATATGAAATCAAAATCCATATATAACTATAAAACTTTGATGTTCAAAATCTTTAACATACTTTATTATTATAATTTTATATATGTGGAACTCCTTAAAAACAAATCTCAATTCCATATACAACGTGAATCGATTATGACTCAAAGTTCTCATTTTGAAAATTATGAAATCCTCAAAATTATTAATGAAAAAAATGAGGAAGGCAAGTTCTGAAACGGCAAGGGAGGTTTACCAAATCTTTTTTTTAACGGATTGTTTGAACAAGAAAAAAAAAACAATCAAAAAGTATCTTCGCTAGAAAATAAAAAAAAGTAAATACAAAATACAAGGAAAGCACCATTTCAGTAAATAGTTTTCTAAAAACACCAAAATGGTAAATATTTTTTCCACCAACACTAGTTTAGGAAAGGAAAAAACTCATGAATTGTGAATTGGCTATGGTCTGTTGACTAAGGACATTGCTGTTGACCAAAAGAGAAATTGTTTGACCTGACCGCCAATTCTTCAAATCATAAGCCCAGGCCCATTCCAAAAATTAGAGCCCAGCCAATCATATCTCTATGCGATCCACCTGAGAATTTGAGTCCAAATATAATCTATATTCTATATCTATATTAAAAGAAACCATTTTGAGAACATTTTTCATCATATTAGGCCATGTTTTATAAATAAGTATTATTTTAGTTTAATCTTTTTTAATTAATTATAGATAATCATTTTACTAAATATTATTTAGTTTAATTTCTTATGGATAATTATTATTTAGTTTAATCTCCTTCTCATTTATAATATTATTTATTTAACTAATAGAGTAAATTACGATTTTAGACTCTCTGGTTATATCACTTTTACTATTTTAGCCCAAAAAGAATTTTTAACATCTGAACCCCAACGTCTTTTTTTCTAATCTTTTTGGCCCTCAACGTCTTTTTTCTAACCCTTTTGGCCCCTAACATTTAATGGATGGGGTTAGTGTTAGGGGCCAAAAGGGTTAGAAAAAAAGACGTTGAGGGCTCAGATGTTAAAAAATACTTTTTTGAGCTAAAAGGGTAAAAATGATATAACCTCAGGGGCCAAAATCGTAATTTACTCTTATTTATTTAACTAATAGAGTAAATTACGATTTTAGACTCTCTGATTATATCACTTTTACTCTTTTAGCCCAAAAAGAATTTTTAACATCTGAATCCCAACGTCTTTTTTTCTAATCTTTTTGGCCCCCAACGTCTTTTTTCTAACCCTTTTGGCCCCTAACATTTAATGGATGGGGTTAGTGTTAGGGGCCAAAAGGGTTAGAAAAAAAGACGTTGAGGGCTCAGATGTTAAAAAATTCTTTTTGTGCTAAAAGGGTAAAAGTGATATAACCACAGAGGCCAAAATCGTAATTTACTCTAATTAATATTATTTATCATTTATACATTTACGGAGTTTTAAATAATGGGTTAAATTTATTGAGACTTCGTTAACAAATTTTGCTACAACAAAATAATCTATTTATATCAATCTAAATTTTTATCTATACTATAGTATATAATAAAATATTAATGTGTGACACATGTCGTTCATTGTAGGTATTTATTTTATGATTTTCTCGTCTCACTTCCAAACTTATGTTATATTAATTAAATAAATAAATGAATAATAAGCTAATATTAAATTTTATCCTACTTTAAATTTTGAATACCATTCTTCTATTTTTCTAATAAAATATTATCCGAAATTATAAATTGTTAATTTAAAACATTTAAATAAAACAAATTATTTATCACGAAAACCAAACTTTGTATTAATATATTAAATATTTTTGTTTTCACCATACAAAATTACATTTACTAACTTTTTTATTATTTGGTATATAAAATTACATTTATTTAACTCGTGTAATAAATGAGGTTTTTTAAAGATGTATTATTTTATTATTTGGTAAACAATATTACATTTATTCAACCCGTGTAATACATGTGGCTTTAAAGATATAATTTTTTTATTTGGTATATAAAATTACATTAATTCAACCTGTACAATATGGTTCTTATATATATAAGTTTTTATTATTTAATATATAAAATTATATTTATTCAACCCGTGCAATAAAGAAAGTTTTTAAAGATATAATGTTTTATTATTTAGTATATAAATTTATTTACTTAACCCGTGTAATACACAGAGTTATAACCTAGTTCTTTTAGATAAAAGAATCACAGATATACAAAATTTTGGGGGCGGACGAATGAAAAAAAAGGAGGCAGCAGCTATTATTTTACTTTTTGAAGAGGGACACATAAAGAGGCTGAAGGGGATACGATTAGAAGAAAAAGGGCCATCCTAGAACGTGAAGGCTTGTTAGTTTGAGTTTCAAGTTCGAGATCAGTAAGTGGGTTGGTTCACAAACGAGTTAGTTTGGTTTTTATATATTTATTTTAGTCGAACTCATGAACATGATTTGTTATTTATTTGAGACTTGTTTATTTGTCTTGATGTTGATTCTTGGCTAAAAACATTTTACTGCCTAGACTCGGATGATGGATTTATAAAGTTTTGATTTTATTATGTTTAATTAATTATTTATGGATTTTTACAAAAGTAGTCGATTTGGTTTATTGGTTTAATGTGTTTGCATGCTTAAAGTTGTTTAATTGTCATTTATTACTTCGTGTGAGTCTTGGTGGATGTCTTTCACATAATAGGTTCATGCTAGATTTTAATTAAATTTGTAATCTTTTTGGTTAATCGGCCGATATACCTTAGAAGCGATATTTGGTAGTTAAGTGAGTCTAAGTGTTCTACTAATTTCAATAGCTGTGAGGTGTGAAATTATTGTTAGGTGTTCGTCATTAAATTGCTAGGTAGGGTCTTCGTGAGGAGTCTGAACTAGTTTCCCTAGTGATTGTTGTCTAACAAGTTAAACCGAAATTCCAAGCCTATCCTAGGTTTATAACCCATGAGGGAGTGAATCATATTATGGTACTCTTGTAAACCTAGATAACCTGTGAAACAGTCTAGTTAACCGGTAACCATAACAGCCTATAAGAGTTCCATAAGTGTCTCCTTGAGAAGGGTCGAGTGTCTTGTTCGGTGTCTCAACAGATTTAGGATATTAAGATCCAGGTTCCATATAATTAATAAGTATAATAAGTCATTACTATAATAATCCAGGAATCCAGTCTATGCAGTCATTTCCATCATTTGATTAAAACCCAAGTTAATTCGTGCTTATCTAATTTTAGTTAATTAATTTAATTTAATTTGCAATTTTAGGATATTTAGAAACTCCCCCCCCCCTCAAATATAAAAATGGTTAGTGTCGTGTCCGTGTCAGTCTAGGTCTAGATAGAGTCTAGTTAACGTAATTAGAGAGTCTCGTGGGTTCGATACTCGAACTTACTTTAGCTATTGATCGGTACACTTGTCGGTTGTGTAGTTTAGGTTTAGATCAAGTCTAAGGGGCTGTTTGTTTACCTCTTAATGAGGCTCTTAATGGTTCAGACCTCTTACTGGTTCAACACTTAATGGTTCAGACTATTTGATTAGCGAGCAAATGTTTGAATGGTTAAGAATTATACAGAGTCTGAATTGTTAAGAATTATACAGAGTCTGAATGGTTAAGACCTCTAATCTGAATTGGTCAAGCATTTGTCTCTGAACGGTTAAACTTTATACTGGCTCTTAATGGTTCAGACCTCTTACTGGTTCAGCACTTAATGATTCAGACCTCTTACTGGTTCAACACTTAACCATTCAGAAATTGCCAAACAGCCCCTAAGTTATAAATTTAAAGCATAAAGTGTCTAGATTAGGTTAATATTAGATTGTTTTTATTTGACCACTTTTAGTACATCAGTAACCATAACAAGAACCACTTCCATTTTTTATAAAAGATAAACTAAATTCCATCATAGGAACTACCACTAGGGTTCCCAGATTGCTGAGTGGTGATGACATGCCTGAATGGAAATGGAGATTTGAACAACACGCAAAAGTCAAAGACTCTAAAATATGGAGAAGTATTCTAAGAGGTCCTAGGGATATAATGTTTGAACGCAAAAATGCTCCTGGTATTAAAGTAAAGAAACATGTTGCTGAATACACTGAAGAGGATTTTGCTATAGTTGAGGAAGATGACAAAGCTTTGTCGTATCTTACAATGGCATTGGCACCAAACATTGCCATTGGTTTTCGAACTTACAAGTCTGCCAAAGAATTATGGGCATCTTTGATAGACGTTTATGAAGGAAACGGAGATATGAAAGAGAGTAGAAGATATCTGCTGAGCCAAAACTTCAACAACTTCACTATGGAGAGACTGTAGAAAACCAAATTTAGAGATTCGTCAAGCTAGTCACTTAGATGAATATGGAAGATCTGCCCTTGACAAATGCTACTACAAACAGACAACTTCTCAATGCTATTCCAAAAAGCTGGGATCATCATGTAGCGATCATTAAGAAAACCAAAGATCTTGCTCAATGCAGCCTGTCAGAAATGATCTCTCATATCAAGGCTTGTGAACTAGATGACAAACAGAGGAAAACAAACTACAAAAATAGTTTGTTAGCTGTTGGATTCACTACAACTCCCTCTGCTTCAAGTAACAATGCTGCTCTTATGTCACAAGTTGGTTTTCAAATGTTCAGCAGCTCGGCTTCTGCTAAGGCTGCTCCTACTTCTGCAAGCGCTCACTACTCTGGCACACCAGCTCCTTCTGTCGCACCATCTACTACTACTGCTACCGCTGCTTCAACAAATCCCGTTGTCAAGAACGAGATGATTGCTTTCTTATCTCAACAGTCCAAAGAAAATCATGACATTGCTGCCTCTGTTATAAATTGTCTGAATGCTTTTGCTGCGGGTAAACTAGATCCTCCGAAGTTCTCTATGGATGATTTAGATCAAATACATCCAGAGGATGTAGAAGAAATGGATATCACATGGTAGATGGCTATGGCGGCATTCAGGGTAAAACCTTTCGTGAGAAAAACAGGGAGAAACAAGTGGCAAGGTCTTACCTTTTCAGGACCTACTAAGATGCCGTTTGACAAGTCTCAGATGCGCTGCTACAATTGTCATGAATCAGGACATTTGGCACGAAATTGCACCAAACCACCAGTCAATAGAAATCAAATTCAAGCACAACCTGCTCCACCCACTACCAGAAACACTAAGAGAGCTATTGTTACTACAACTTACACCACAACTACTGCTAGTGGGAGTACTCAAAGCTCAGCCCTGGTGGTTCAGCCTGATGCTACTTTGATTGGAACTCAGGGATTCAGCGGTTGAATATTTAAGCTCCAGAGAATCAGACTTCCTCAGACAACATTGCTTTCATGACTTTAGCATCCGAGGATCAGACTTCTGCACCTGAGGATCAGACTTCTGAAGACAACTTGGCCTTTATGACTCAGATCTTGTCAGCTCCTGTTCATGGACTCACTGTTGAAGAGGTAAGTTCTGTTTTCTGTACTCCTAAATGTCGAGGTAAAGTTGAAGCATACCGTTTACACAACGCTGAGCTAATCCAAGATGATACGACATAAAACGACATAATTCTTCTTTAATAAAAAATGAAAAGATTTATAAAGAAAAAATTGAAGCTCAAAGAAAAGAAATCGCAAAATTAAAAGAGGATCTCAGCGTTAAGAGTTGTAATTACGAGTGTGCTAAAGTAATCATGAATAATTTGATAACATTGAGCTTCAGACACAAAACAACCCCTCATCACAATTACCACCATCCATCATACCTCTGTTTGATACCATTGAGCTTCAGACACAAAACAACCCCTCTCACCAACTCATTACTGAGAGTACATCCACAACAATGGCTGTGTCTAAAATACCTCAATTGGTTATCCCACAAACAGTTGAGGAGGTTACACCACAGGAGTTTCATGAAATTCTTGTCGGTAGTTCAAGAGGAGCAGCTACTATAGGTGTTGGATCCACTGATCTACACCTGGATAGTAGTTTCATAAGTCAGACTCCCTTGAAGGCAATTTCTTCTTTGGGAACCAAGGTATCCACTGGTGTGTTCAAATTAACCACTGGTGAGCTTACTAGGATAACCACTGCTGAAGAAAGAAGTCCCCAGTACCAAGAAAAAGGGGCATCAGTTGAAGAACCATTGGAAACTTCTCCTGGTCCAACAGCTGGTACAACCACTGCTGGTGGGAAATCAGATGATCCCATTAACTTGGGTGGTGGCTTAAGATATCAAGAATTGACGGAGAGACTTAATACAATTGAAACCACTGTTAACACCATGCAAGATATGATCAAACAGTTGGTAGAAGTTTCCAAAAGTCAACCCACTCCACAACAATATTCTCAAGAGCTTTGGAATGCAATTCAACCAATTATCACAGCTCAAAGGGAACTTGAAGAAACCCAACACAACCATCAAACGGCTTTGATTAGAAATATGGTTGATGCAAGACACAAGGATACTCATGCAGATATCAAGGCCATCAAAGAAGCTCTGACATCAAAGACTGGCTCTGCCCCTGCATCCATCTACAAAGACGATGATCAAGAAGATGATGCCAAAAAGGGGGAGAAACATGATATGAAAAAGTTTGGCAGGCCTACTCCAAGACAGCCAAAGACAAAGCCAAAATCAGAAAAGAAGTCTTCTGAAACCACCGCTGAAACACCTGCAAATGAAAGGAAAAATGGAGTTGATGAAACCCTTAATCTTCTAGTAGATGAAGTGGAGAAAAACAGAAAGACAATTCAAAATCAGAATGAGACAAAAGAAAAGCAATGGAGAAAGAAACAAAATGCTAGAAAAGCATGGGAAATGAAAACAAAAGATGTTGGCACTTCCACCAGAAAGAAATCTTTCAAACATAACAAACCACCACTTGCCAAATTCTCAAAACCACAAACAAGAAAACAAACATCCAAAAAGCCAACCTCTGCTGGTCTCAAAACCACAGATGGTTCAGAAAAACCAGCCACTAACACACCCAAAACTTCACCTTCACCACAAAAACCTCCTGCCAAAAAGCAGAAGACAACTGTTGACACTTCAACAGTTGTTATGACAACAGTGGTTGAAACACCAGTTGTTTCAACAACTGTTAGTCAGCCATCCACCACTCTCAAAATTCCTTCCCAAGCTTTAACCATTTCTGTTTCAAAATCTCAAACAAAAACCCCCTCTCCTACAAAGGTTTACACCAGAAAAAGGAAGTTTCAGGTGTATGATGATGACATACCAGCACCTATTCCTATATCATCCACACCTGTCATTCAAACCAACCCTAAACCATCCATTCATACACCATCAACATTATCAAACCCAATCACTGACCGAAAAATACTTGAATTCCTTCAAGAGTCATTCCATTAACAGCAGATTATCCCCTGGAATTGCATGCAGTTAAAACTGAAATGAGGTAATTCTATACAGTGGATGATCCTGCAAAAAGAAAATTTCCGTCCCTTCATGGCTTTAGACCTCCAAAGAGCTTGGATGAGTATTTAAAACTCAAGGCAAAATAAGCTGAATTACAAGTTAAGTATGAAGGTAAAGGTGAAAGTGATAGCAGCATCTCAAGTCGAATGTAGCTTGGGCTTAGTAAAGTAAAGAAATTGGAAGATTATGCAAGAGACTTAAGCAAAGAGATGTCTAATCTACCACTAAATGCTGATCTACAAAAAGAAATAGGAAAAGATCTCTTAGAGCTAATCATGAGGGACAAGTTCTATCCTGCCAAAGTTGAACAATTTAAAGACTGGCCGCTCATGCACTCAAAGCTGAAGCAAACAGAATTGAAAGGGTAACAAATGATCCCAGTATGAAAAGGTCTGCACCAGACTGGAATAAGTACAAAAAGACTATTGCAGAACTTACCCTGGAATACAAAAGAAAGAAGCAAGAATTGGTTGCAGCCAAGTATGGCTCAGCAAAGTCCATATCAAAGTGGTCTAGGCAGTACACTGACATGGTATATGAGAAGCTTGAAAAACTAAGAGAGACAGATCCTAAAGCTCCAAAGAAACCAGCATACAAGAACAAGAAAGCTGATGAGTCACAGCAGCAGGCCCTCTCTTTAAAAACATTATTCACATCATCTGACACTTCCATCATTGCCTTAAATCAAAGAAAAAGGCAAAAGCAGATTGATAAAGAAGACGCAGAAAGAGAAGCTGACATTATAAAAGTGGTCATCAAGCAGATGATTGAAGAGAATCATGACTCAGCACAGTTACAAGAAATTGCCAAAAGATTCATGAGCAGGCCTCCATCACCAAACTCATCAAAAATAAAAACTCTCCCAAGAAACCCACTGAACTCAAAAATACTAAAGTGGAAGTCTGATCAAAAGACCCATGTATTAACCTTGCTCAAGTCCAGTGGAGTAGTTGAACACATATCAAGGGAGGATGCACTAGGCCTGAGTGTAGCTGACCTCCAAGATCTCTTAGAACTTCAACTTTGCAGGGATGAGGATGATGAAGATTCCCTTAATTTTGAACTTCAATTCAAGGATCAAGTTAGGGAAATGTTGATGAGACAATAAAGATCATGAATAATAAAGTGTTTTGGCATCATCTGTTCTAGGGGAAGATTGTTGGTCCATGCATTCGAAACCTAGAAAGAACAGATGATAAGGAAAGCCAAAACTGGTTCAGAACAGTTGATCATCATAAGCAGAGTTTGTTCAAGACTTTCCCCTTGACAGTGGTTTTCTAGCATCTGATAGACTCCAAGCACTGATTATCTCAACAACTGTTAGCCAAAGACCTGATCTGATATAAAGACTGAAGCCTAACTATTGATGTCTCTCAAGTACTGACGAAGTGTGACAACCCTCACCAAATCAGGTATCCGTACAAATTAATTAATATTTAATTAGTGCTTAATTACTGTGCTTGATTGCAATTACGAATAAACTGCTTTCTGTTTTCTGATACATACATATCCATGCATCATACTTTATTACTGTCACTTCATTTATTACACACAAAACATTAGTGACAAACTTGATGCACGAAAGCACAGTTAGCACAGTGAGCGGATAACCCAGTAAATATGCTGACATTGCCAGCACTAGACAGACATTGTTTCTGAGGCCAGTATGAGACGGGAATAGATTACTACACTAGTAGGGAGTGTAGGGAGGTGAGGACCATAGAACAGTGTCACTAGGTGATAGTTATAGTGACCGGAAGTGCCTAAAACATGCTTTAATTACAAAATTATGCACTTTATACAAAAATCCAGCATTTAACATAACTAGTAAAGTGCAAAAACTGGGTAAAATAATACTAGACACTTTCCAAAGTGTTGGTAATCTATTGTGTCACTAAAAACACTATAAAAGATACTTTATAGCTTTACTTAGCACTTTAACGGATCAATATCCAACCGAACAACCGGACTTTACCCGGAACATAAAAATATTGCCAATGACCTTGTTTTTACTTTTCTGAGCTAGTTAGAGTCCCCAAACACCCTAACACCCCTTATATAAAATAACAAACTTAAATATCCTAACTAAACCTTTAGATTCCAACTAGTTTATAACTTTACAATTACACCACCCAACCCTTACCCCCCCCCCCCTCTAGTCGACGGTCACCTAAGGGTGACCCACACATCCATTTCCTTGATTATTTTATTGGCTCATGTTTGGTATCTAGAAAACACACTACACATTGGACATTAGTGAAATTGGATTATAAGTATGCATGATAGTTCTCCATTCTCTTTCATTCCACACAACAAGCAACAACATCTTCTCTCCCTCTACACCACACTCACGGCCGCCCCCTCTCCACCACAACACCACCACTTCCAAATCTTGTTGAACCATTTCTTACATACTCAAAGGTGCAAGGTGACATACAAACAAGCCCGGTGCTTTCGAAAGTTCAAGAACCGCTCTAGATTCCTTTTATCCACTACATTTACATCTTGTTTCTTCCCTAGCTTTGAGCTAGTAGTAAGTGTTTCTAATCATCATCTTGATCTTGTTTATGGTGGTTAATAGATGATTTAATGGTTAAAAATTAAGAACACTAAAGAACTTGCATTAAAGTCTTGAACATAAGTGATTAATGGTGGATAAAGAGAAGATATGTGTGTAAATCTTGTGAATCTTGTATGGTTGTGATTATTTGATGTTATTTGTTACTAAAAGTAGGATGGATCATCATCAAGACATACTAGATCATGTTCAAGAACATGAACTAGTAGTATGTTAGTGTTAGAAATGTGAAAGATGACGAAACCATCCACCATGGACTTGAAACTTGAATAAACATAATTTTTCTTGTAAAATGAAGTTGTAAACTTGTGGACTTAAGATCTACAAGTGGTTTTTCGGAAGAACCAAGCGGAAAATACTAGTTTTGTTAAAATCTGAATATTTTATGATCTAGAAGCAAACTTGGTAAATAAACAAGCGTATGAACACTTGTGTAACAAGAAATTTAACAAAGAAGCGTTTTTGTAGACCTTGACTAGAAGTTGTTAAACTTCAAATTCTTTAAAAATGAAGTTTATAAGAAACTAAACATGTTTTTAGAGATAGCAAAACCCACTAAATGTGTCAGTGATTTACTACATATTTTAACAAAACCTTCAAGTTCATGAGTTTATGGTTTGTTCATATTTTTGTCAAGTTGATGGATAAATATTGTATATTGTTGATTGGTAAATTGATTGGTGATTTTTACAAAAAGAAAATGATATGCTAGAAGCATGGACACCTCCAGTTACAGAGGAAACTCTGGCGAAATTTTTCCAGAAATATAGCACTTAGAAAATATTTTTCTAGTAAATGGTTACAAATATATTTTTAACTTGTTTTCAAAATATAAACTTCGCCATGATTTTTATTACAAAAATAACCAAGTACCGGAGGTGGATTTTCGTAAATAAAACTTGTTAAATATATATTTAGAATATATTCTATAATAAGACGCTTGTGTGATTATGTGATTATTTTGTGAACTAGGTATATATTATTTTTAGGATAAAAATAATATAACTTGAAATATCATGAAATTACGACTTCCAAAACAATGTAAACGCGCTCACAAAAATAAATATTTAAGTTATACAAGTATCGTAATACAACGCGAACCTTAAAAACGTAACTTATGTATTTTTCGGAAAAATACTCTATTTAGTATATTTTTGGTGGAAATATTATCTTGGAAAAACTTATGGAATAAAATATATATATTTTGGGATTAGAACATTTTAGACAAAGTGATTAAAAATATATTTTTCAAGTGAGACTTAAAACTATATTTTCGGAACTATAAAACACACATGTATTAATACCCCTATCATTGGGAAGGAATATACTTATTGAATAATTAAGAAGTGTGAATACGAAATAGTTGTCTAATTATTTCCCAAAAACGTTAAACCTTAAGCCAAGGCACGACCGTCCGTCTAATAGAAGTTAGTACGTGTAGGTCGTCACGCAGCAGGTTGATTTGGGACCGACTATTTCGAGACGCACTTCTGTGAGTTCATGTCCCCCTTTTCTCTTTACTGTTTTTAGTTTTATACTTCGGGGGTGAAATACATGCGACAACTATTACAACTTTTATTACATGTATGGTTAGCGTAGGGAGGGTTTTTACTACAACTAGATCATGTGAGGGGTGGGTATAACGCTCGAGGCCATTAATCCTCTTTGTTAGGACCGAGGGACACAAGAGTGATAGATCTATTTGGTTGTAGCGAGCCCACACCCGTGAGGCCGGGGAGGCCCATAGAGGTGACTGTGTCTTACAGCCAGAAGCCCGGTACAAATCTGCTAGGTTTGAGTTTCTCTGCACTTTCTCACACATACCAGTGGATTTGCAACCCATTGGTGATCTCTTTTTCCTTATTGCTACATACCAGGGACTTTTTACATACTTCAAAGGTTTATTCATGCTCACTTTTACATGAACTCGCTCAACTTTTTGTTGATTTTTCAAATTACATGTATTTCAGGGAATTAGGGATCTGGCAAGGTATGCTATGTCATCAAGCTGCGTAGGAGAGATGATGTCATCCAAGTTTAGGGGTTGTGACTTTTGCCTGGACGAGTCACAAGTCTTAACAATGTTTAGGTGTCGTATGAACAATGTTTTTATTATGTTGTGTTGTATTTTCGTTGCATGTGTCAACTCATGAAAACAATGTTGTCGTATTTTATTTTTAAAACTTGAATCAATGGATGATCATCATGGTTTTACTTTCATATAGCTTTGTTGTGATTAAGCTATGGTATTAAGAAGTCACACCAAATAAACCCACGCTTCCGCAAAGCCAGGGTGTGACAGCTTGGTATCAGAGCATTGATCATAGCGAACTAGGATTCTTTCTCGAGTCTAGACTATGATCACTAGGGCTCTCACGAAAACATTTTTACATTGCATACATTACGTCCAGATCCAGGATACAAAACATTTTTACAAACAAAAAGTATGAGCACTTTTCAAAATTTATGGTTCAGTCGTGGTGACTGAGGGAGTTCAGCCCTAAAGGCTAAAGGCTGGGAGGTTCAGTCATGAAGACTGAGGGGCCAATCTTAAAGATTGGGGAGGTTCAGTCTAAGAGACTGGGAGGTTGGTCTTAGAGGCCAGGGAGTTAGTCTGAGGGACTAGGAGGTTCAGTCTGAAAGGCTGGGAGGGTAGTCTAGTGAGACTGGGATGGTTACTTGTTTGTTTTATTGTGACTAACGTGTTTATTTGACTTGATGATTGATATGTGTGCATATATGTGATTGTGTTACAGACATTATGGTTTCATCCTCAGACACAGGAGTATCTGATACACTAGACCCCATGGCGATCGTGTCAGATAACGAGATTCCGTTATAGCGAGAGGTCTACACATCGGACACCACCAGCACTGACGACGATGATTTCCAGCCGTTCGCGCTGCCTGACGTCGGAGTTGAGCCTGCTGATGGCCTTCCTGCCGAGGATTTACCACTTGCGGTGATCCCTGCTCCTATACCGCTTGCTGCTTATCCAGTAGTAGATATGCCCCTCGATGTCGTTTCTGACGACGACATTGATTTATTCGAGGCGGATCCCCCTGAGGCTGACTATGAGGGCGGGGCCCCTATTGCTGCTGATGTTATCTTACCCATTGTTGATGCTCCTGCCGAGGAGGCTCCTGTTCATTCACCTGTTCCAGACTCATTTGAGTCTGTGGCGTCTACATCTTTGCACACTCAGGGAGTACAGCATCACTCTCACGACGCCGACCCTGACATGGCGTCATCAGCTGCACCTGCTCCCGCACACAGCTTCGAGTTTGATCACAATGTTGATGATGATCTAGATCATGTCTTTCCCCCTGGTTTTGACCCTGACCAGGATATGAGTTCATTCACTTAGATCAGCCCCTAGAGGAGCCTGTAGCCCCCATCGATCTTTTGTTTGATGATCCAGCTGATTTTGATATGGAGTTTGTTGATCCGGAGCCTGCTGTGGCCCCAGAGCCTGTAGCTGCTCCTGACCTTGCATTAGAGCATGACCCTGCTCATGACGATGCACCCTTTGTTGCTGATCATCCTGTTGTTGCTCCACCGTTGGTGGATGATCATATTGCTGACGTTCCTGCTGATGCTCCACTCTGGATAGAGGATCCTGTTGTTGCACCACTTCCTGATCCTGTGCCGGTGCTGTTCGACCGTGCACCTTTCGCCACCCATATAGATCCATGATACGCTGACACCCACAACGGGTGGATAGATGATAACGATGATTACCCACCAATCGTGTTCCCTGTTACACCCCCTTTAGCCCCCGTTTCAGCACCCATTTCAGCTCCCATTGATGTTCCCTTGCTTCCCACACATACCACAGATGCTCACCGCACCGACCTACCTATTACGTTTCTTCAGGACATACCACCGCCGCGTCCTGGAGAGGGGTCATCTAGGCAGCAGCCTATTCCTGTTCCTCCCATGTTGACATCTTCTTTTTCATTTGGATCACAGTTTCCTTCTGTTGCACCACCCACTGCACCGTCCTACACTCCGTCGAGCGAGCCATTTCTATGGACTACGCCCCCTATTATGCCACTGTCCGATCCGTATCACCCATACCATGTTGGGTATTCTACGGAGGACATCCTCACATCGTTGATGATACAGCAGGAGGCACTGACACATCGCATTCAGGAGCTGGAGAGAGCTCAGCGACCACCTTGCCATTGTCAGACCCCGTTTGCAGCATTACACCCTCCGCGTCCACTTTCCCCCGACTCAGACGCTTGCTTTTGGACTTCCGAGCAGCAGATAGCATATTTTTTGCGCGTCTGTCACGCTTTAGAGCGGGATTGGTTACATATGCGTCGCTTGTATTACTCTCATTTTCCTCCTCCTCCTCCGCCATCAGCATAGGCATTTTGATTCGACACAGGTAGACTTTTGGTGAGACGACCGCGATTGTGCAGACTATGCAGCTTTTTGGAAGACCGCATTTTGGATGTTATGACTTTTGATGTTTTGTATATTGGTTGTTGTTGTCACTGAGTAGATAGTTTGGACTAGGGCTATGTGGCCCTTAGTCACTGATGATGTATGATATAGTTATGAACTTGTAAACCTTACATTGTGGTCTTGATTTATGACAGCGCAATCGCAGTATTCTCATTATATGTGATGTTGGATTGATTGTTTATATTCTATAACATGTGATGTTATGTGCTTAATTAAATTGTGACACGAGATGCTATGTGTTTGATATTGTTGTTGCATACGTATAATTCATTTACTTACTATGACCTGACTAACGTGAAACATCTTTTAGAAGATGCCACCAAGACGTGATCCACGCATGCCCACTAATGAGGCGGAACTTCAAGGAATCATTGCCGCTGCTATTGTGCAGTATGCTGCTTCTCATGCAGAAACCAGTGGAAATATCTCTCAAAACCACGGCAATAACAATCCACCAATTGGTAATGTTAAGACATTTGAGATATACTATAATACATTTGGATATTTTTAGCACATTCGCTAATACCATTTGTAAATTCAAACGTATGTGCAGGGTGCACTTACAAGCAATTTCTTGATTGCAAGCCCATGAATTTCGACGGCACAGGAGGTGCTGTTGCGTTTGTAAGATGGGCTGAGAAGACTGAGTCTGTTCTTCGAATGAGCAAGTGTACTCCCGAGCAACAAGTAACCTACATCTCAGGGCTATTTCTGGATGGAGCCCTATATTGGTGGAATTTGCAAGTGCAAACTCTTGGTGAAGCTGTTACTTATGCGATGTCATGGAATGAGCTAAAGGAGCTCATGCGAAGGAAGTACTGCTCACACGCTGAAATTCAAAAGCTGGAGACTAAGTTTTGGCATCTAAAAATGGAAGGTCCCAAGATTGCGGAGTATGTTCAGAGATTCCATGATTTATCCCATGTAGTGCCATACATGGTCACACCAGAGTTCAAACGAATTGAGCGCTTTATCTGGGGATTGGCACCTCAGATTATGAGTATGGTTACTACTTCAAAGCCCGCGACCATCACAGAAGCCATAGATCTTAGTGTGGTTCTTACTGAGGAAGCCATTCGCTTGAACAAGTTCTCGAATACTGAGCAGAAGAAGAAAGAGACTCACGTGGAGTCGTCTGGTGAAAATAAAAGGAAATTTTCAAACTTCAAGCAAGGTACAAGCAACACGAACAAGAAAGGTGAATCAAGCACACCGGCGAAGGCTGCAACCGGTATTGAAAATAAAGGGAAAGGTTATATGGGTACTATGCCCAAATGCAATACGTGCCAGCGCCATCATCATGGCCAATGTAGGTTGAGGAAGTGTGAATCATGTGGAAGGAACGGCCACACGAAGGATACGTGCTGGGCTGGAACTGGTGCTGGGCGTACTGGGAATCGAGGATATGGGAATGGTAATGGGAACCGCCAGCAGGGAGGGAATGGCGGAAATGGAAACCGTGGGAACAATGCAAATCAATCTGGGAATGTGAATCACAACCAAAACAACGCTCAAGCTGGAAACGGAGGAGGTAATGGTCACGGACCAGGATGTTTCAATTGTGGAGAAGTTGAGCACTTCAAGAAGGAATGCCCAAAGCTGAATCAAGCCCGCGGAAAAGTGTTTAACATCGGAGCGAGGGAAGCGCGCCAGGATCCCAACGTTGTCACTGGTACGTTCCCTATAAATCAGCGCTTTGCATCTGTTCTGTTTGATACTGGTGCCAACTATAGCTTTGTGTCGTTAGAATTTAAAAGTATGCTTGGGTTAGCTGCTAGTAAATTAGATATTCCATACTCAATTGAACTGGCTAATGGAAAGCTAGTTGAAGCAAATGAAGTTGTTAGAGGTTGTGTAATCGAGATGGGAGAGCGTGAGTTCACTTTGGACCTACTACCAGTCAAGTTGGGAAGCTTCGACGTAGTAATAGGGATGGATTGGTTGTCGAGCAACAAGACTGAGATTATTTGTCACGAAAAGATCATTCGCATCTCAACGGAAGATGGAGAGACGATTGTGGTTCACGGAGAGAAGCGCGATACGCCTCTAAGAATCATCAGCTGTCTGAAAGCTCGAAACTGTTTGCAGAGGGGATGTGTTGACTTCTTGGCACACATCGTGGATAAAGAAGCTGCCGAGCCAAAGATCGAAGACATCCCTGTAGTAAAGGAATATCCTGAGGTCTTTCCAGAAGACTTGCCGGGATTGCCACCCCAAAGGCAAGTGGAGTTCCACATTGACTTAGTTCCAGGCGCCGCGCCTGTGGCTAAGGCACCTTATCGACTTACACCATCAGAGATGCAGGAATTGTCGACACAGCTCTAGGAGCTGTTAGACAAGGGATTCATCCGACCAAGCTTCTCGCCTTGGGGAGCTCCAGTTCTGTTTGTCAAGAAGAAAGACGGTAGTTTTCGGATGTGCATTGACTACCGAGAGTTGAACAGGTTGACGATAAAGAATAGATATCCTTTGCCAAGAATTGATGACCTATTCGATCAGCTTCAAGGTTCAAGTTACTACTCGAAGATCGATTTGCGATCAGGTTGTCATCAGTTGAGAATACAAGAGGAAAGTATTCCCAAGACTGCTTTTAGAACTCGATATGGACATTACGAGTTCTTGGTTATGCCGTTTGGGTTCACAAACGCGCCAACTGTTTTCATGGATTTGATGAACAGGGTTTGTAAACCGTATCTCGACAAGTTTGTGATTGTGTTCATAGACGATATCTTGATCTATTCGAAGACGAAGGCTGAGCACGAACAACATTTAAGAGCTATCTTAGAGTTACTGAAAAAGGAAAAGTTGTATGCCAAATTCCCGAAGTGCGAGTTTTGGCTACGCGAAGTCCAATTCCTTGGACATGTGGTTAATGGAGACGGAATCCATGTGGATCCCACAAAGATCGAAGCAATCAAGAATTGGGAGACTCCAAAGACACCAACCGAGATTTGTCAATTCTTAGGTTTGGCTGGTTATTATCGAAGATTCATTGAGGATTTTTCAAAAAATCGCTCAACCCTTGACTTCCCTCACGCAGAAGGATAAGAAGTTTGATTGGGGAATCAAACAAGAAGAAGCGTTTCAGCTGTTGAAGGACAAGCTTTGCAATGCGTCAATCCTATCGCTACCAGAGGCAACAGACGATTTTGTGGTATATTGTGACGCCTCGCGTCAAGGTTTGGGTTGCGTGTTAATGCAACGCCAGAAGGTTATAGCTTACGCGTCGCGCCAATTGAAAGTCCATGAGAAAAATTATACTACGCACGATTTGGAGCTAGGCGCAGTGGTATTCGCATTGAAAATTTGGAGACATTATTTATATCGTACAAAGTGTACAATCTTCATGGATCATAAGAGCCTGCAACACATATTCAACTAGAAGGAGCTAAACATGAGACAAAGACGCTGGGTCGAATTGTTGAACGACTACGACTGTGAGATCAAGTATCATCCAGGGAAGGCGAATGTGGTCGCCGATGCCCTAAGTCGTAAAGAAAGGATCAAGCCCATAAGGGTTAGGGCTTTGGTGATGATTATTCAGACGGATCTTTCCCTGCGCATTCGTGCCGCGCAGAAAGAAGCTCTTAAAGAAAGGAACATTGAAGATGAATATCTCCATGGAATGGATAAGCAATTAGTACCAAACGAGGAAGGAACTTTATGTTTCATGAGACGGATTTGGATTCCTCTGTTTGGTGGATTGAGAAAAGTTATCTTTGATGAAGCTCACAAGTCACGGTACTCTATCCATCCAGGAGCGGATAAGATGTACCAAGATCTTAAGGACTATTACTGGTAGCCAAGGATGAAAGGCGATGTTGCTGTTTATGTTAGCAAGTGTTTAACATGCGCCAAGGTAAAAGCAGAATACTAGAAGCCTTCAGGACTTCTGCAGCAACCTGAGATTCCCAAATGGAAATGGGAACAGATTTCAATGGATTTCATAACAAAGTTGCCAAGAACGCCAAAAGGTCACGATACTATTTGGGTAATAGAAGACGGGTTAACGAAATCGGCACATTTCTTGCCAATCAGAGAGAAAGATAACACGAGCAAATTAGCTGAGATATACATGAGAGAGATCGTTGCACGTCATGGAGTGCCTCTCTCAATCATCTCTGATCGAGACGGAAGGTTTGTGTCAAGGATTTGGCAGTCCTTCCAAGAAGCATTCGGATCTCAGTTGAATCTAAGTACAGCTTTTCACCCACAAACCGATGGACAGAGTGAACGAACGATCCAGACATTAGAAGACATGCTGCGAGCTTGCTTTATGGATTTAGGTGGAAGTTGGGATACTCACCTACCATTGGTCGAATTTTCATACAATAACAGTTATCACGCAAGTATTCAAGCCGCGCCGTTCGAAGCACTATACGGACGCAAATGTCGATCACCAATTTGTTGGCCTGACGTAGGTGATAGACAACTAGTTGGTCCAGAAGTGGTCCAGGAAACCCCAGATAAGATTGCACAGATCCGAGAACGCATCAAGGCGGCTCGTGATCGTCAAAAGTGTTATGCAGATAGAAGAAGGAAACCTCTGGAGTTTGAGGTAGGAGACATGGTATTATTGAATGTATCACCCTGGAAGGGTGTGGCACGCTTCGGGAAGCGTGGAAAGTTAAATCAGCGATATATTGGTCCATTCAAGATTCTAGAGAGAATTGGTTTAGTAGCATACACGCTAGACTTACCTGCCGAACTTAATGGTGTTCACGATACATTCCATGTATCAAACTTGAAGAAGAGTCCGACGCAAGAAACTGTTGTCATTCCCGCAGACGAGATTCATATAGACGACACGCTCCACTTTGTCGAAGAACCCGTTGAGGTTACGGATTGGAAGATAAACAGAACGCGCAAGAGTAGTGTCAAGCTTGTCAAAGTTCGTTGGAATGCCAGACATGGTCCAGAATACACCTGGGAACGTGAGGATCGAGTGAAAGAAAAGTACCCCCATTTATTTCCTAAGACCCCTGCAACCAGAAGCAGAACTTAAAATTTCGGGACGAAATTTTCTTAACGGGGGGAGAATGTGATAACCCTCACAAAATCAGGTATCCGTACAAATTAATTAATATTTAATTAGTGCTTAATTACTGTGCTTGATTGCAATTACGAATAAACTGCTTTCTGTTTTCTGATAGATACATATCCATGCATCATACTTTATTACTGTCACTTCATTTATTACACACAAAACATTAGTGACAAACTTGATGCACGAAAGCACAGTTAGCACAGTGAGCGGATAACCCAGTAAACATGCTGACATTGCCAGCACTAGACAGACATTGTTTCTGAGGCCAGTATGAGCCGGGAATAGATTACTACACTAGTATGGAGTGTAGGGAGGTGAGGACCATAGAACAGTGTCACTAGGTGATAGTTATAGTGACTGGAAGTGCCTAAAACATGCTTTAATTACAAAATTCTGCACTTTATACAAAAATTCAGCATTTAACATAACTAGTAAAATGCAAAAACTGGGTAAAATAATACTAGACACTTTCCAAAGTGTTGGTAATCTATTGTGTCACTAAAAACACTATAAAAGATACTTTATAGCTTTACTTAGCACTTTAACGGATCAATATCCAACCGAACAACCGGACTTTACCCGGAACATAAAAATATTGCCAATGACCTTGTTTTTACTTTTCTGAGCTAGTTAGGGTCCCCAAACACCCTAACACCCCTTATATTAAATAACACACTTAAATATCCTAACTAAACCTTTAGATTCCAACAAGTTTATAACTTTACCATTACACCACCCAACCCTTACCCCCCCCCTCTCTAGTCGACGGTCACCTAAGGGTGACCCCCACATCCATTTCCTTGATTATTTTATTGGCTCATGTTTGGTATCTAGACAACACACTACACATTGGACATTAGTGAAATTGGATTATAAGTATGCATGATAGTTCCCCATTCTCTTTCATTCCACACAACAAGCAACAACATCTTCTCTCCCTCTACACCACACTCACGGCCGCCCCCACTCCACCACACCACCACCACCACTTCCAAATCTTGTTCAACCATTTCTTACATACTCAAAGGTGCAAGGTGACATACAAACAAGCCCGGTGCTTTCGAAAGTTCAAGAACCGCTCTAGATTCCTTTTATCCACCACATTTACATTTTGTTTCTTCCCTAGCCTTAAGCTAGTAGTAAGTGTTTCTAATCATCATCTTGATCTTGTTTATGGTGGTTAATAGGTGATTTAATGGTTTAAAATTAAGAACACTAAAGAACTTGCATTAAAGTCTTGAACATAAGTGATTAATGGTGGATAAAGAGAAGATATGTATGTAAATCTTGTGAATCTTGTATGGTTGTGATTATTTGATGTTATTTGTTACTAAAAGTAGGATGGATCATCATCAAGACATACTAGATCATGTTCAAGAACATGAACTAGTAGTATGGTAGTGTTAGAAATGTGAAAGATGATGAAACCATCCACCATGGACTTGAAACTTGAATAAACATAATTTTTCTTGTAAAATGAAGTTGTAAACTTGTGGATCTAAAGATCTACAAGTGGTTTTTGGGAAGAACCAAGCGGAAAATACTATTTTTGTTAAAATCTGAATATTTCATGAACTAGAAGCAAACTTGGTAAATAAACAAGCGTATGAACACTTATGTAACAAGAAATTTAGCAAAGAAGCGTTTTTGTAAACCTTGACTAGAAGTTGTTAAACTTCAAATTCTTTAAAAATGAAGTTTATAAGAAACTAAACATGTTTTTTGAGATAGCAAAACCCACTAAATGTGTCGGTGATTTACTACAAATTTTAACAAAACCTTCAAGTTCATGAGTTTATGGTTTGTTCATATTTTTGTCAAGTTGATGGATAAATATTGTATATTGTTGATTGGTAAATTGATTGGTGATTTTTACAAAAAGAAAATGATATGCTAAAAGCATGGACACCTCTAGTTACAGAGGAAACTCTGGCGAAATTTTTCCAGAAATATAGCACTTAGAAAATATTTTTCTAGTAAATGGTTACAAATATATTTTTAACTTGTTTTCAAAATATAAACTTTGCCATGATTTTTATTACAAAAATAACCAAGTACCGGAGGTGGATTTTCGTAAATAAAACTTGTTAAATATATATTTAGAATATATTCTATAATAAGACGCTTGTGTGATTATGTGATTATTTTGTGAACTGGGTATATATTATTTTTAGGATAAAAATTATATAACTTGAAATATCATGAAATTACGACTTCCAAAACAATGTAAACGCGCTCACAAAAATAAATATTTAAGTTATACAAGTATCGTAATACAACGCGAACCTTAAAAACATAACTTATGTATTTTTCGAAAAAATACTCTATTTAGTATATTTTTGGTGGAAATATTATCTTGGAAAAACTTATGGAATAAAATATATATATTTTGGGATTAGAACATTTTAGACAAAGTGATTAAAAATATATTTTTCAAGTGAGACTTAAAAATATATTTTCGGAACTATAAAACACACATGTATTAATACCCCCATCTTTGGGAAGGAATATACTTATTGAATAATTAAGAAGTGTGAATACGAAATAGTTGTCTAACTATTTCCCAAAAACGTTAAACCTTAAGTCAAGGCATGACCATCCGTCTAATAGAAGTTAGTACGTGTAGGTCGTCACGCAGCAGGTTGATTTGGGACCGACTATTTGGAGATGCACTTCTGTGAGTTCATGTCCCCTTTTCTCTTTACTGTTTTTAGTTTTATACTTCGGGGGTGAAATACATGCGACAACTATTACAACTTTTATTACATGGTATAGTTAGCGTAGTGAGGGTTTTTACTACAACTAGATCATGTGAGGGGTGGGTATAATGCTCGAGGCCATTAATCCTCTTTGTTAGGACCGAGGGACACAAGAGTGATAGATCTATTTGGGTGTAGCGAGCCCACACCCGTGAGGCCGGGGAGGCCCATAGAGGTGACTGTGTCTTACAGCCGGAAGCCCGGTACAAATCTGCTAGGTTTGAGTTTCTCTGCACTTTCTCACACATACCAGTGGATTTGCAACCCATTGGTGATCTCTTTTTCCTTATTGCTACATACCAGGGACTTTTTACATACTTCAAAGGTTTATTCATGCTCACTTTTACATGAACTCGCTCAACTTTTTGTTGATTTTTCAAATTACATGTATTTCAGGGAATTAGGGATCTGGCAAGGTATGCTATGTCATCAAGCTGCGTAGGAGAGATGATGTCATCCAAGTTTAGGGGTTGTGACTTTTGCCTGGACGAGTCACAAGTCTTAAACTGTGTTTATTTCATGTTTTATGATTGTGTCGTATGAACAATGTTTTTATTATGTTGTGTTGTATTTTCGTTGCATGTGTCAACTCATGAAAACAATGTTGTCGTATTTTATTTTTAAAACTTGAATCAATGGATGATCATCATGGTTTTACTTTCATATAGCTTTGTTGTGATTAAGCTATGGTATTAAGAAGTCACACCATTCAAGGACTAATCAACCTTTGAAGAAAGCACTGATTCTTAACATCAGTGCTTATGATACAACAGTGGATACTGCATCAGTGGTTTATGTATCTATTGTAATCAGTGTTTATATAGAACAGTGCTTAGAGTTTGTTAGGAGGTTAGATGTCACTTTCATGGTGACGTCAGCAAAGATGCTCAGTGGTTTCGTTTGTACTATAAATAGAACAGTACTTTGTACTGTTCCGTTAGCTCTTTTTTCATAAGTCATCTTGTATGAACAAATCACTGAGCTCAGGCTGAGGGGGAGTCTAGTGCATGCATGCATAAGTTGAATCTTGTAATAGATACAATCATTTGACTTAATTAAATCATGTTTGCTTATAGCTATTCTTCCATGATTGTGTGATCAAAGTTATTTCCATTTCCGTTGCACTTCAATTCTCTGTTTCATCTTTCATTTCTATTAAACAACACAATCTAACAAACTCAGATCCTAACAGAAAACGTAAAAGAGGGGACTATGTACTCACTTGGATTGCGTATATGTCTTGTTCAATGATTAAGCAAAGCTCAATGGTTCAAGAGTTTCCTAATATGTCGGATATCTATGTGTTAGCGTATAATGAGACTTTAAACAGAGGATTGGATAGAATGAGATCTATAAACCAAAATAGTGTTGGGTCTCGTATAACATGGTTTAATAAGCCTTACATTCTGATTAGAAAGAGTTTCTAAGTGCTTTGACCCGTTACGACTTGTTAAAGTGGCTTACGCCACTTTAACAGGTCGTAAGCGTAACTATGAGTTTGGATGGTTAAGCAAGTCCTATGACGAGTCTAATATGTCAAAACAGGTTTAATTATGTTGCAACATCATTCTAGATGTCAAAACAATGGTCTTATATGCTTAAACTATTTTATGCACCAAAAGGGCGTTTTCGGCATTTTAAAAGTACATAAAATCGACTCATTGTATAACTAACCAAACTATATGACCATAAGGTATAACCTTAGAGGGTTATTCCCTATATTACTATGGGCATAAAAATGCACTTGGTCGAATCCTAAGATTGACCAAACAGGTCAGATTCGAAAGTCAAAGCGGTCGTCAAACCGCTCAACTTACGACTAAGAAATAAGCACTAAACTATAAATGACGAGTTAGACATGTTTGAACATGTCTAATAATGTTATAAAACTAACTTGGTGTCAAAACTTTAAGTTTTAATACCCGAATTTCGTCGTAAAATGCACTTTTGTGCATTTTTTACTTTTAACTCATAAAACTTTGTCTCGTCATTTCGCCTACTAAACATTGTAATCAGAAGGTGTAATCTCAAGGGATTAAACGTTGCAAAGTTCAATTTGAACTTTAACTTGACCAAAATGGTCAGAATCGAAAGTCAAACAGAAAGTTAAACTATTTGACTTTTGGCTCATAAATAGCCAAAATAATGAAAGAACTATGGAGAGTACTTACTTATGTTGAAGAACACTTTCAGAACTTAGTTAGGAGGCTTCCAATCAGCTGGAAACAAGCTCCAAGGTAGAGAGAGAAATTTTGAAAGGTGCAAGTTGAAATGAACAACTTGATCACCTATTTATAGTTATCAAGAGGCCACTAACTCATGACAAGTGCCCATCCAGGTGTTAGGGCAATGCTTAGTGTCCTTCCAGGTGTCCAAATGAGAAGAAAAGTGGTAGAATTAGCGACTTGGGGGCCAAGAAATGCAGTTGAATTGCCAGCTGCCAGTTCTGCTAAACTGGGTGGTCCTTACGGATCGTATGGAAGTTTGGCTTATGGTCTGTAAGCCTTGTGAAAAACAAAAGTTTCACATTTTGGCAGTTTCAGCCGCTGGACTTGTATTATCGCATTTTATCATTTTTAACCCCTTTTAACCTAACATTTAGGTTAGATAAAGGTGTTAAGGCATGTGTGACTAGGAGTTTTGTTCCGGAAATGTTACGAATATCGTTTCGCTCAATCATTCGATTACGTATTTCGTAAATAAAATATAACATTTTATTGAATATGAAAATGATCGGAATTGTACAATGATTGAAAATGTGCAAATGTTACAATATAAATTAAATAACTCCACCAACTTAAAGCTTTTAATCAATTGAATTACTACCACCAACCAATTATTAAATAATTTCAGTAGCTTTGTAGCAGTTTTGTTTTAATTTCAATAGCTTTGTAGTAGTTTTCATTTAATTACACTTCATTTAATGTTGAAATCAACTTTTTATTCTTGAACGGTAATTCTAACATTTTATTCAAACCCAAAAAAATAGATGTTGTATACACACAGAAAACATATAATTTCATCATCTATCAACAAAATTCTATCCCAAAAAAATAGATGGATCTTGTAAAACTTGAAGAACTAATGTCAGATGATATTGAAATAATTGTGCAACAATTTTTGGAGCTCCACAGTGATGAGGCCATCAGTTCTTCTCGACAAAAGGTGAAATGCAAGTACATTGAAAGGTCTCGTGAAGATGGTGACAATCGTATATGGAACAATTATTTTGCTCCCAATCCAGTGTTCCCCGAGCATTTCTTTAGAAGACGATTTCGGATGAGCATTCGTCTGTTTAATCGAATTGTTGAGAGGTTAAAAGAACATAATAAGTGGTTTTCACAGAGATTTGACGCAATAGGTAGAAAGGGTTTTTCACTTCAACAAAAATGCACATCAGTTATTCGTCAGTTGGCATACGGCGTAGCAGCTGATGAAATTGATGAATATGTACGCATTGGTGAGTCTACCGCTATCCTTTGTTTACAAAAGTTTTGTAGTTCAATTATTGAAATATTTGGAGAAGAATGCCTTAGATAACCAAATGAAACTGACGTTTTATAGTTCAATCAAGGTAGTGCTGATAAAAACCCAAACTTACCACTTCCAAACTTTGGGTTTCCACAAAAACAACTAAGCCAACCATTACTAAATTTTGGTTTTCAACAGTTTGACAAAAAATCTGGAGTGTTTAAACAACAAATGATGTTTCAGCAGTTCTGATAACAAATGATGTTTCAGCAGTTACAACAACAAATGCAGCAACAATAACAACGCCAGAGTCCTACTATTCCAAGCACCGAAACATCATTTGTGGAGCCTCAAATCTTTAGTGTTGAGGCTACTCCATCCACCCAAAAGAAAACGGCATAAAACAAAAACAAAAAAAAAACACGAAAATTGTGGAATCATCTTCTGAAGTGAGATGCATCAAATGGACCTTGGAAGAAGAGGTTTTGCTTGCCAAGGCCTACATGCACGTTTCTGAAGACTTAGTCTTTGGAAATGGTCAAAGGGTGGGTGTATTTTGGGGACGAGTTTTAGAAATTTACTTGAAAAGCCCTCAAGTTTCCCAAGAGAGGACCGCCCATAACTTGAGGTCACATTGGCACATGTTTAAAAGCAAGGTGAACAGGTTCAACGACCTGTACATACACAACAAAAACAATACAAAGAGTGGTATGTCGGATGAAATGTTGTTGTGGGCAGTTAGAGAAGAATATGTAGCTGATAGAAAGAGTAACTGTAACAACTGCCACTAAAATCCATAACTAGGACGATAATTAGTCAACAAGAAAACCCTAATTGAGACACCCAAGTAATTCTGCACTAACCCTAAAATTTTCATAACAATCGGAATCAGGATCAGGGCCCCTAAAACTCAGGGGGGTTAAACCTTAGTGGATGTTTATCCTCTAAATTTGCTGTAGAAACAAAATTTGTTCGTTTAACTTACTCAGCAAGGTTACTTGGACACGAAGCAACCTAGGCTAGAAAATAGACCCGTCGCGCCACGCGACGGGTACACCCGTCTCTCTCGCGTGGCGCGAGGGAGTGCATTTTTCAGATATAAATAGATGGGATTGGCACTTGAAGTTCGGTGTTCATTCGACGTCCCAACTCTCAATACTCTCTGAGTTATAATCGAAACAATTCACAACACACACAATTCACGAAGTGCTGCCGCAATCAGGGTAATAACTCGATCGCTATTACGATTCAACGTCCGATCGATTATAACTATCCAACGATTGTCCGAGTGCTGCTCAAATTGAGCTTGTACTTTGATTATTCATCGTGATTTCGACTTGAATATTTGAGTGCTGTTCGAATTCGGACTATGCTCTGTTATTCGTTGTGAATCCGATTGAATTATTAAGTATTGCACTTGTTAATCATTGTGAGGGTTTGATCTCGTGAATTGACGTAACTGCTGAATTAGTTACTAACCTATTGTGTGTGCATTATTATTAAACTAGGTTAAATCAAGGCTAATCAGTAGGCTTATACCTTGCCCGCTAAATCTGCAATGTGAGTCATTCTCTTTTTATCAACTGTTTTACAATACTCCAAATTATTTTCAAAGTGTTATAATTACAGGGATTAAGTCGTGGTTATCTTAACCGCTGGTTAGTGGGGTATTGTGCACATTACTAATTTCTCACGGTTAGGCAATAAGCCCTAACATGGGTTAGGCTAATAAGACCTAACAGTGACAAAACGTCACTAATTGGGTGACTGGACCCAATAGTGGTATGACCATCGTCACACGGGTGGCAAGACCAGATATTAATTAAGATACTGCCATAGTGACCTACTGAATTAAATACATGTGCTACGGAGCACTATCAAGCTTGAAGTGGTGGCTCAAATAAAATAAATAAACATGTTTGTAAAATAATGAAATTATGATATTTACGGGGTTATCCCGAAATGTAAATAAATAATACTCGGGCAAATTTTCTAAGTTTAAAACGATCCTGTTAAGACTTCCGCTATAAAAATAAATACCACGGGATTTTCTGTCCCGCGGCTCCCGAAACAGGTCAAACCGGGTCGGGGGCCGTGACAGAAAAAGGTGGTATCAGAGCCACTGATCAAGCCACTGATTTAAGCCTATTAAGTATTTAGAAAATACTTAAATTTTATTAATTACTATTCTGTGATTATGTGTTTCATTATCTGATTAATTGCATATAGCATGGAACAAATTTTATATAGCAAATAAATTAAACTAAAACTTTAGTGTCTTTACAAGTTTAGAAGCCTTATTTCAGTAAATAAATAAATTTTTAAACCTAGGATGCTTTAAAATTCTAGTTGTTCGGATAATTACACACGCATTTCTATCAAAATTATTACAAATTCTGATCTAGTAATTGTGCGTGTATTTTTAAACAGCATGAGTAATTTGTCTGATACCCTTCAGAATTTAAATCTCTATCCAGTAAGAGTAGAAGTTTCCAGAGATTTCAATAGGTATATACCAAACATGGAGGAACCTATAGAATTTAATGCTTTACCTCTTGAGCCTAAGAAAACGAAAATTGAAGAAAGTTCTAGGCAAATTAAGGGGTTACCATCTCAAGAAGAATTAGATCTTACAATAACAGACTATAGTATTATCAAGACTATTAATGAAACACCACTATCAATAAACTTAGAACCAGCTATTCCAAACCTTTCAGTACATTCGCGACCTTTCGACATAGACGAATGGTTGACTCATGAAATACAGTTATAGAACAATCCCTATAAGCTTTTTCCTCAGTTCGATCCAGAACTAAAATCCACCAATAAGTAACAAGAATATAGCTAGAATCCGCTACTTTGACTAAGAATTAATGAATATGGGGAATAAGATCTAAGAAATTGAGGAATAGATCTCCTAAGAGGAAACATTGTTATTAGAATATCATTTACCAAAGAATAGGAGACTTATGGAACAAGGATTGTGTAATAATAATAGTCAAAATCAGTCTGTAAAATTTTTACGAATAAAATTTTGTAAGGCATATTATTATTTCGAGAAATCAATAGTTTGGCTATATAAAACTATATAATAATTTTGTGTATACTTGTTATTTATTTGATACTAATACAATTATATATATATATACAATTAGTTATCCGATGGAAAACACTAATAATGAACCTGTTAACGAGGTCAATCAACCCGAGCAACAATCAGGGGAACAATATATGACTAGGCAGGATATAGAAAATATCATTGCTCAAGGGATAGCTAACACTATTCCAACAATGATAGCTCAAGGGATAGCCAACGCTATTCCAGCAATCGTTACTGCTGTTAAAAATCCAATAGAACCACGACAAATCATTCCTAGCAAACGTATTTCTGAAGATAACTTCAGTAATAGCGTAAATGGAGGCAATGATCATGTTAATCATGATAAGGAACTAGGACAAGCTCCGCTCCCTAAGAAAAAGAAAACCGCAACGCCTGGTTGCACTTATAAGGAGTTCCTTGCCTGCAAACCTATAGAATTCGCAGGTAATGAAGGGGCAACTGCGGTACTGCGGTGGTTAGAGAAAACCGAGGCAGTGATCAGAATAAGTAAATGTGTTGAGGAAGATAAGGTTATGTACGCTTCGCACCTTTTCAAGGAAGAAGCATTAGAATGGTGGAATACAGTATTACAAGCCAAAGGAAGTGACGTAGCCTATGCCATGGGATGGGAAGAATTTAAGCAATTAATAGAAAGGAAATTCTGTCCTGAATATGAAAAAGAGCAAATGGCAAATAAATTTTTAAGTCACCGAATGGTGGACGTAGATTGCCGAGGGTATACTTCAAAATTCTTTGAGTATGCCAGAATTGTACCTACTCTGGCTTCGCCAGAACCGGTACTTATCTCTCGCTATATCTGGGGTTTGATTAGTGAGATTCGTGACATTGTCAAAGCTGCGAGACCCCGCACGATTGACGATGCGGTAGAATTAGCTAACACTCTAACTGACGGATTGGTACGCACACGGGAAGAAAATAGGAGGAAGGATTTAGCCCAGAAAATTTCCCAAGAATTTCATATAGGTAATAGTAACAATTTCAAGAAAAGAGAAAACGGGCGATTTTCCACTATCCCATTTTGCAATACTTGCAAGGGAAAACATTTTGGAAAATGCAAAGGATGCTGCAATTACTGCAAAATTCCAGGACATCAAGAAGAAGACTGCAGGAAAAAGAAAGCAATAACTTGCTACAATTGTGGAGAACCCGGACACTTCAGAACAAGCTGTCCAAAATTAGGCAATCCAGCAAACGAAAAGACGAAACCTGCGGAAGGGACTACCAAGAAAAACGCAAGAGCTTTTCAATTAACTACTCAGGAAGCTGAACTAATTCCTGACATCATAGTTGGTACGTTTTAGTTCACAAACATTTATGCAAGTATTATTTGACTCTGGTGCAAACCAAGGTTTTATAAATACTTCATTCTGTCAAACTCTTAACCTATCATTAGTCAAACTTAGGCAAATCTTTACAGTCGAAATAGGCAAAAAGGAAAATATAGAACTCTCAGGTCATAGAATTTTTCGCCAATCTAATTTCTATGAAATTAGCCAAGTTTAATGTTGTGTTAGAAATAAACTGAGTAGTAACCAACCCTGCTCGAATTCTCCGTAATAAGAACTTTATAGAAAATCCAGGCACCCGCCGGAGAAGTATTTATGATTACAGGAAATAAACTACGTAAGGTCACATGATGAATCATGAAGGTATTCACTTAGATCCTGCTAAGATAGCAGCAAATCACTAAAATGGAAGATTTCGCAATCCCTAAATGGAAAATTAGGAATCTTGTAAATTTAGCCAGATACTATAGGAAGTTTATTAAGGATTCTCTTAGATAGATATATCCTTCACTAAGCTAAAACAGTTAATTCTAAATAAAGAACTTAAAAAAAAAGAAGCCTCTAGCATAAATTAACAAATATTCCAATCCTAGCCTTACCAGAAGGAACAGAAGATTTTAAAAAGTATACGATGATGCTTCAAAGCTAGAAATTGGATATATGGTAATGCAACACCAAAAGGTAATTGTGTATGCATCAAGGCAATTACAAAAGCACGAAGAAAGCCATACCACTTGTAAGCTTAAAAATTAGAAACCACAAGTTACCCTTAAGATTAGGAAACATTATCTAAGTAAGTTTACTATCCATATGGGTCATAAGAATTTAAGATATATATTGGAGCAAAGATTAAACATGAGGATAAGGAAATCCTCAGTAACTACACCTGTGATATTCAGTATCATGAAGAAAAGACTGAAGACGGTTAGAAGAATTATACAAATAATAAACAAGAGCCGTCGAAGTTCGAGTTGGAGACAAAATGCTATTGAAAGTATTTCCTTGGAAAGGAATTTAAGAAGCTAAGTCCAAGATACGTAGGACCATTTCCAGTAACGCAACGAATAGGACCAGTTACGTGTCATTTACGACTACCAGAAGAATTAACTGGAGTACATGATATGTTTCATGTATCCAAACTCCAGAAAAGTTTATCTGACAAATCCCTGGTAGTACCTCTTCAAGAGGTAGAGGTAAATAAAAAGCTGAATTTGTAGAGAAACCACTACAAATTGAAGATAGAAAGATCAAGTTTCTCAAAACCCAAACGACTAGTGCTAGTAAAAGTCAAATAGGAATCCAGGAAAGGACCAGAATACACTTGGGAACTGGAATCAAAGATGAAGCGAAAATACCCTCATCTATTTTAGTAAATCTCGAGGACGAGATTTTTCTTAAAGGTGGGGAGGATGTAACAACTGCCACTAAAATCCATAACTAGGACGATAATTAGTCAACAAGAAAACCCTAATTGAGACACCCAAGTAATTCTGCACTAACCCTAAAATTTTCATAACAATCGGAATCAGGATCAGGGCCCCTAAAACTCAGGGGGGTTAAACCTTAGTGGATGTTTATCCTCTAAATTTGCTGTAGAAACAAAATTTGTTCGTTTAACTTACTCAGCAAGGTTACTTGGACACGAAGCAACCTAGGCTAGAAAATAGACCCGTCGCGCCACGCGACGGGTACACCCGTCTCTCTCGCGTGGCGCGAGGGAGTGCATTTTTCAGATATAAATAGATAGGATTGGCACTCGAAGTTCGGTGTTCATTCGACGTCCCAACTCTCAATACACTCTGAGTTATAATCGAAACAATTCACAACACACACAATTCACGAAGTGCTGCCGCAATCAGGGTAATAACTCGATCGCTATTACGATTCAACGTCTGATCGATTATAACTATCCAACGATTGTCCGAGTCCTGCTCAAATTGAGCTTGTACTTTGATTATTCATCGTGATTTCGACTTGAATATTTGAGTGCTGTTCGAATTCGGACTATGCTCTGTTATTCGTTGTGAATCCGATTGAATTATTAAGTATTGCACTTGTTAATCATTGTGAGGGTTTGATCTCGTGAATTGACGTAACTGCTGAATTAGTTACTAACCTATTGTGTGTGCATTATTATTAAATTAGGTTAAATCAAGGCTAATCAGTAGGCTTATACCTTGCCCGCTAAATCTGCAATGTGAGTCATTCTCTTTTTATCAACTGTTTTACAATACTCCAAATTATTTTCAAAGTGTTATAATTACAGGGATTAAGTCGTGGTTATCTTAACCGCTGGTTAGTGGGGTATTGTGCACATTACTAATTTCTCACGGTTAGGCAATAAGCCCTAACATGGGTTAGGCTAATAAGACCTAACAGTGACAAAACGTCACTAATTGGGTGACTGGACCCAATAGTGGTATGACCATCGTCACACGGGTGGCAAGACCAGATATTAATTAAGATACTGCCATAGTGACCTACTGAATTAAATACACGTGCTACGGAGCACTATCAAGCTTGAAGTGGTGGCTCAAATAAAATAAATAAACATGTTTGTAAAATAATGAAATTATGATATTTACGGGGTTATCCCGAAATGTAAATAAATAATACTCGGGCAAATTTTCTAAGTTTAAAACGATCCTGTTAAGACTTCCGCTATAAAAATAAATACCACGGGATTTTCTGTCCCGCGGCTCCCGAAACGGGTCAAACCGGGTCGGGGGCCGTGACAGTAACCCCACCAGACAACAATTTCGATATGAGCATGTTTGGAGGGTTGTGAAGGACCACAAAAAATGGTCCGGACCAATCAAGGTATACGATACTCAGCCGCCCAAACGCACAAAGACAGCGAGCACTGGTGAATACACCCCGGTTGGTATTCCTTCCGATGCTCATAACATGGCCTTCGACCTTAACGCCGATACCTCGTTATCGGTGGAGGATTATGGCATCTCACTAGATGATGATGTCCATGTGTATGATGATGACGATGAAAATGTTGTTCATGTTAAGGTTGAACCAACACAAAGGCCAACCAGGAGGGACAAATCAAAGGCAAAGGATAAGGTTAAGAGGAATGCTAAGGCAAGATCTTCTTACCAAGAAAAGAAAGAAGAACTACTTGACCGGTTAAACGAAACCCTGTCTCTTAAGAAACAAGCGATTGGTGATTGGAGAGTTCATATGATAGACTACTTGGAATTTAAAGTGAAAAAAAATACTTTACATCCTGACTCTTCATATGGACCCGGTTCAAAAAGCCCGACATGACACTGAGTGTGCTAGAATTAAGGCAAAGTATTACATGGATTAATCGAGAGTAGTTTATATTTATTTTTAAAATGTTTGTTTTTAAATATAGTTTGTTTTTAGGTAATGCAATTTCTATATTTTTTTTTTTATTTTACTTAAATTACTTATCTTAATTATCTAATCATTTAATTTATTTGAATATATTTTAATAATTTAAGTAAGTGAGCCTAAAAATGGGTAAATTTAAATAAAAAAATGGGTGATAATGTGGAAAATGTAAGGATATACAAGGATATTTGTATGGTTGGTGATGAAATTGATGGTTTTTAAAGATTTGTAAGGATATAATGTGACAACCGATCGGGGAATAGGGTCACCGAACCACTCCCCGCATGGTGCCCCGGATACCCTTAGACAGCTAAGGACTCCTAAGGCTGAGAGGGGCACTCCCCTCTTAGGGGAGTCCCCTCTCTTACGCACACCCAATTACGTTATGCCACGTCAACTCCCCTCTTAAACTCCCCTCACACCCTAGTTTGATGGCGGCACTCCCCTCTTAGGGGACTTGGTTTTTTATTTTTTTTTGTTTTTTTATTTGTTGTAATTATGCATGTTTATAAAAAAATATTAATAAAAATTAAATAAAATTTAACAAAAGACATTTCAAAGTAGAAAATAAAAATAAAAATTAAATTCAAACTAGAAAATTAAAATTACATTCAAACTAGAAAATAAAAATTACATTAAAACTAGAAAATAAAAATTTTAGAAATCGCACGGCCACCCGTACTTGTTAGCGATGTCGCGCTTTCGGGCGAGGATGAACGGCAACATATTTGGCGGAGCATCGTCGTGCGGCTTGAGGAATGTTTTCATATCTCGATCGTAATTGTAGTTTCTCATCGTCTCGCGTTATTCCGATATGAGCTCGCGAGCCTCCGACTCTCTTTTCTTCCTCAATTCAATCGCCTCCAATTCAATCGCGTGCTTCGCTTCTTTCATGGCGGTGTACTCTTTGAATTGTGCCGCCAACTCGGCCGAGCTTCCCTCGGACGATGTCGCTTGACGCTTGTCTCGCCGTTGTGTTCTTTGTGGCGAGGGGTCTTCGTTCATATCGGGTATGGAACGGTCCACGTCAACGGGCTTTCTTTTTTGTGCCGAACCTTCCCCTTCCTCACCCAACAATGGGATTTGGGCCCATTTTTCGTGTTTTCGAACGACCTCCCATGCCTCGACATGTTGAAAACCGTTCGGATATCTCTCTTTAAATTCCTTTAAAGCGACTTTCATCACGTTGAGATCGTTACACCCGCTTCCTCGTGTGCGATCAGGGGCGGACCTAGCTCTTTATGAGCCGTGGCACGGGACAAGGCTCAACTTCGTGTCGGTAGTGTATATTTATATATATATTTTTCGGTTTTATAGAAAGCATACTCTAAACAACTACGAGGACACCCCTAAATGTAGGTGAAAATGAGATGAAAATAAATTTTCTGGTCGCCGGAAATGAAAAATCTGGTCGGCAAAACCTTGCGAAGAAGATGAATTTTATTAAGGTCTTGAAGGGATAATACTAGCGATATCAATTAGAAAAAGAGTGGAGATAACTTTAGTGCAAGAAAAACGAGCTAAACGCTAGGGGATCGAACCATTTCGAAGTTGTCGGTACTCCGCCGGAATAGTCGGAGAAGATGAACTGAAGAACGGGTGTTTGTTTTATTTAATTTTGAAAGTTTTGATATTGTACAATATTAGTCCCTATAATTCTTAATATATTTAAAACAGGTTAGGAACTTTAAATCCCTATATATTTCTAAACTTTGCCAGTCAATACCTAGTTTTATAACTAAAAACTGTTATGAATTTGTTTCTTTAACTTGTCAAGCGAAAAAAAAAAAAAAACTAGTTCTTAGATTCCATTTATAAAATTATAAAATATGATTCCATTTAATTTTATAAAGTTAGAAATTACTTATAAAAAACTGAAAATTAATAATTGAGTAATGATGAGGTAGGAGCTTTATGAATACACCCTCTAGTTATATAACACCCCTCTATGACGTGGCGTGCCACGTGTCGCATAACGCCCCCAAAGGGGCTTTGTGACTACGGATGGCCTATGAAGATGAAGTTTATTGGGATTATGAACGAAAAAGCAAAAAAGTTAAAGCAGTGAATATAGTCAAACTTCATTTAAAATGGACGGTGTCGATTATATCTTGTAGCACATTACATTTCATTAACTAAAATAATGTGTTGTTTATCAGATAGTGAAGCTAGCTTTGCTTTTACCGGTTGCAACCGCAACCGTTGCACGGTGAAAAAAAAATTGGGACACCCCTGAGTTAACGTTCTAGTTCCGCCACTGTGTGCGATCCTACATATTATAAAATAATAAGTGTTAAAAAATATGAACTTAGTAAAGAAAATTAAAAAATATACAACGTTAAAAAATATAATTTTTACCGCTTGTTGGTATAGGCCGTTGAAAAAGTTTATTTTCGTCATCGGGCCCCATTTAGACCGTACTTGATGCACGGTCCGGTTACTTCCACCAACGGTGGCGTTAAAATGATCTAAAATCTTACGCCAAAAACTATCGCGGTTTTGTTGATTACCCTTCTTTTGGTTGGTAGAGCAATGTACCCACGCCTTCGCCAACGCCTCTTCTTGGACCTTTGTCCATTTTTGGCTCTCCATTTTTTCCTTTTTATCCCGAGCGTCATCTTCTTCGTTGTCGGCGTCTTCATCCACATTATATTCATCGTCGCCGGTGTCATCTTCATCGTCGCCCAAATTTTGAGTTTCGGGCACTACCTCCTCGTCCTCGTCGTCGTAAATAGGTAGAGGACGTTCAACATTTCCTCGTATAGATGGAACTTGTGGGGAACGAAAACCATATGGGTCGAAGGCGGGGGATTGAGGAGGATCCATTGATAACAAATTTTGAAAATAGCCGAAATTGGGTTGAAGGTTGGGTGGTTGGGTGTTGTAAAAGGAGGGGTGTGAAGGTTGTTGGAAAAAAAGGGGGTTGTGAAGTATATCCGAAAGGGGGTTGTGGTTGTGCACTTGCACCGCTCGAACCACCACGAGACGGTTGCGAGCCCCGTCCCTTAGTTTTTTTCTTGGCTTCGCAGGGTTGGTTCTCCATTGCTCGGTTTGAGAGTATAAAAGTTTGAGAGTGGTGGGTGTGGTAAAAGTTTGAGAGTGGTGGGTGTTGTAAAAAATTAGTGAAGTGGGTGTGGTTTGAGAGTATAAAAAATTAGTGAAGTGGGTGTGGTTTGAGAGTATAAAAAATTAGTGGTGGGTGTGGTTATTTATATTTGTTTAAAAGTTGATTTTTTTTTTTTTAAATTTGACCGTTTAAAAAAATGACCGTTCCTCATTCTTTGTGCCATTTCAACGCGGTGAACCAACCCCGAAACCCCTCCCCGATTAGGGTCCCCGCGGTGATGGCGGCGATGTTCCCGACCGGGGAATGGGGTCACCGATCCCCCTCCCCGCGAGTGCCCCGATCACCCTAACACTGTGTTCCAGAGTTTACTAACGGAAGGAAATGAAACAAAAAGAAAGTAAAAATATTTTGTGTTACAGAGTTTCATTTAAGGAAGGAAAAGAAAGGAAAATAAAACATGCCGTGTTCCCGAGTTTCATTTAAGGAAGGAAAAGAAAGGAAATGACGGGAAAGCTAGGCTAAATTCTTTAATTTTTCTTTCCTTCCGATTTGGGAGGAAACGGTGGGAAAGTCATCTTTTATTTTCCTTTCTCGTCCTTTCCTTTCTCGTCCTTTCCTTTCTCACTTTTGCTTTCTTTTCTTATCCCTCGTTAAGTTAACTCGGGAACAGAGCGTAAGAATGCCGTTTGCATTGAAGATACTTACCTTCTAAAATGACTATTGAAGCCGGAATTTGGAGATATTTTTCATTTTTTTTTGTAGATATTGGTGGGATTTGCTAGTTCATTTTTTTTTTGTAGATATTGGTGGGATTTACTAGTGTGTCTGAAAGTAGGTGTGCAAAAAGGCAGATCGGTATCGAGTTCCAATCTGTGGCGGCGGCGGCGATGGCAGCATCTTCCGTCATCCTCTCACCCTCCTCATCTCTATCCATTTTCCCACCACCACAATCACAATCACTATCTGTATCTTGCAATAACTTGATTATTCCATACAAACTCCGGACTACTGGATTCTGTCTCCGAGCTTCCCGCCGTCCTCCCCAGGTTGTTATTTGAATGAATATTTGCAACAACTTCACTCATCTCTTTAATATCTAATTATGGATCAGGAGGCCGAGAATCCGGCGGTGGATCCTAGGAATTGGAGCCGGAATCGTATGACTTTTTACGATGAAGACGACGACGATGAAGACGATGATGATGATGAGGAAGAGGAGGAAGACGATCGGAGCTTAGATCTTCTAATTAGGTTTGTTGAGAACGTTTTTAAGAAGATTTCCAAACGAGCTCGCAAGTCCGTTCGATCCGTTCTCCCTATCAACATCCCCACCAAATTGGTATGAATTAAATTACTTACACCTTTTCAAATTTATGTTTCTAAAATGAAGAAGATTAGCATTTGCCCCAAACGTGTAGAATTAAATCTTTTTTCAAATTTTTTATTTTGTTTCTTTTCCTTCTTGATTTTTTTTGTAAATAGTTATATTTTAATTTAAACTATTCATTAACCTAGTCACCTGTTCATACTTTTTGATCTTTGAATTTGAATCTTACTAACTTAACTTGTTATTTTACACAGGTAGGATTCTCTGTTAATGGAGTTATAATTTTAGCTTTTTTTTGGATTCTAAAGGCCTTCCTTGAGGTATTGAATCTTGAATTTTGTTGCTTGACCTTTGGTTCTTTTGTAATCTGTGGAGTAAATATTCATTCTTTTTATCTGACATAAATGCGAAATTTGTTTATAAATCTCTTAGCTTCTTTGATCTGTTAATTTATGATTCCTTACTTAAATATTGCATTTGTGCATGTCGGGCTAAACAGCATTTGGATATTTAAAGGCAACCAATATATTTGTTGGTTTCAGGAGGCATAGTAGTTAAGTTTTCGACCCGGATAACAAAAGATAATTATTACATTAATATTCTAAATGTTTGAATATGCCCATCTTGCGGTATGCGCATGTAATGTATGTATGTGTGGGCACTCGGGGGGCAAAAGTGAAAGTGCACTAATTTTTTAACGTTATTTTACTAATTTCGTGAAAATACCGTTAAAAGAGGGGATGGTTAATCATGCATCATGTGGTGGCGTTGATAGCCGAAACACAAGGGGGTACATGCACTAATCGGCGTTTGTCTCAATTGCTGAGTGTTATGTGCCTTATGTCCAAGGCTTGATGCAAAGCTAAGGTAGGGTATGAGGAGGGTAAGATGTAGACAACCTTACCTCTACCCCTGTAGGAATAGAGAGGCTGCATCCGACTGAATTTACATGTATGATGATTCTAAATGTTTGAATAAAAAGTGATCTAGGTAGCTGTACGCGTTAGAAACACACTTTTGGCGTTTGACTTGTTCCTGTTTAGTTAAACTCTTGATCCGACTGAATTTAAACGTTCAAAATAAGACAACCAAATAAACTTAAATTGTTAGTCTAGCGATCTTGTTACGTTACCTCATTCCAGTATTCTACCACCCATGAAGGACTAAGGAGCCTGTTTTAGTGGTAATCATATTTGAATTATTTTGCAGGTGGTTTGCACTCTTGGGAGTGTCGTTTTTGTGAGCATTTTACTTGTTCGTGGGGTATGGACCGGAATATCATATTTTCAACAAGGTAGTAGGACAAATGATTTTGATGATGATAACAAGGCGTGGACTGGTACTCAGCCTGTTGCTTGAATCATGTTTCGTAGGGGAAATTTCATATATATCTTCCTAAAAGTTATAATTTTCATATATCATTTTCAAATTTTTATAAAATCATATTTACCCTTTAAAATATCCTGTTTACCGTTAAATTTCAATAACCTAGTTACAACAGTTGGTTATAATATGTTTGTTTCACCAAATAAACGAAGAGAACGCTATGCACTGTGATGATTCTCATCACGGTAATGATGTTGTTTTCTTATCTGTTAATTTAGTGAAATAGACTTTTGATTTTGTTTTATTTACCGAAAAATGGGTAAATATGATATTTTTGGTGGTTTAAACATATATGTATGAAACTTCAAAGGATTTATATGAAACTAATAATCCCCATGAACAAAGAATTGAAATCTTGATAGATGGTTGGGAAGAAAGTGAAATCCGTATGATCGACGACTTTGTATCCGTATGTATGGATGGTTTCATCGTTTAACAGACAAAGGAACCTTTTACATAATGTAATCTCTATTAGATAGATTCTGTTATTTCTTGTTTATACAAAACTAGGTTATAACCCCGTGTATTACACGGGGTTGAATAAACAAATTTTATATACTAAATAATAAAACAATATATTTAAAAACCTCATTTATTATATGGGTTGAATAAATATAATTTTATATATTAAAAAATAAAAAGTTATATCTATAAGAACCATATTGTACGGGTTGAATAAATGTAATTTTATATACCAAATAAAAAAGTTATATCTTTAAACGCACGTATCTTACACGAGTTGAATAAATGTAATATTGTTTACCGAATAATAAAATAAGGGTGTTAGGAGTGGAGTAGGCAAAGGGTGCGGCAAAGCGGGTTGCCGCGCGGCAAACACCGCCGCTAACCCTTTGCCGATGCCGAGACATGTGTGGATCGGGGAGGGCTCGCCGATGCGGGAAGAGTGCATGTGAGAGAGAGAGGGTAGTGTTGGGTGGGGTCCATTTCAATCTCAACCAATCACACTTTTTTCCTTTTTTTTTAAATAGTTTACCACTTCACCAAGTGTCTAAACCATTGCCAACACTTTTAAGTATAGTTTACCACTTTGACATGACACACTCTTATTGGTTAATTTTTTAGTTTGCCACTCTCAAGTTAAGTATAGTTTACCACTTTGACATGACACACTCTCATTGGTTGATTTTTTAGTTTGTTACTCTCAAGTGTTTAACCACTCCTAACACCTTAATACGTCTTTAAAAAACCTCATTTATTACACGGATTAAGGATGACAATTGGAAAAATATTATTGCGAACTCTCAGGTACAAACAGCATGGGTATTTGGTTAATTTATTTTATTAGTTGGTTTAATATTTTATACACAATTAGTAATTACAATCACCGTGTTAAAATTTCTTGCATCTTAATTATATTTTTTATTTTAATTGTATTTTTAAATAATATTTAGTAGAAGTGTTATCTATAATTAATTATAAGAGATTAAACTAAAATAATAATTATCTGTAAGAGATAGTCTAATATGATGACAAGTGTCCCTAAAATGGTTTCTTTTATTATATAGTATAGATGTCAACAGAGAAATGAATTCAAGCAAACGAAACAAACCTTTTCCGTGGTAAGTTTGTTTATATTCATTTATTTAATATAAAAGAACGAACATGAACACATATTTTATTTGGCTATCTACGTTCCTGAACATAGGTTTACTTATTTAGTTAAATTTACTTGCAAGTTGTTACTAATGCTAACTTACCTGACATGCATTAACCCAATAAATTTTAGAATCACACCTGAAACAAATCACTAATTGCTTGACTTTCCAGTTTTTGTGGAATCATGTGATGATTGATTTTGTCTATGTTTTGGATATTGTTTACTTTTAGCTAGTGCTCGTTTGTGTTTGCTTGTGTTTTTAGAATATTAAAGTACGAACATACTGGGACATGTACACAAACATGTTCATTTTAGCGACCAAACACGGACAAGAAAATATGTTTTGATTCAAGTGTTGGTGTTTGATCAGTTAAAGTTAAACAAATGGATACGGAAATTTGCAGCATAATCTAAACTCAAATAAAACTACTCATAGCTCCCCAATCCAAGTCAAAATAGGAAACTAAAACGAAACTTAGGATCATTCGCCAAATGGTATGGAGTATGAATAATGGAAAACTAACAATCCCAAGTTAGAGGTGCGCAAAAGAAAACCGGGTTGGAACCTAACCTGGTTTGAACCAGAATTAACCGTAGTGTTAAAATTGGTTTGTAAGCCTATACTTTGAAATGGGTCAAATCTGAATTGAACCGGCAACTGGGTCAAGCTCAAATCTTTCCCCTTTACAAAGTGAGTCGGAACCCAAATTGGTTTAACTATTACCGGGTTGACATTCATTCTTTGACCCAACCAACCCGCTTCCAACTCGCTCTGGTTTGGTAAAAAACTGATTTTGCGCACCTCTCTCTCTAGCCTACATTAATCCTTCCTTGCCTTGGTCACAAATCATCCTGTGAGCCATTTGGGCTTCATTTTAATCCGATGGGCCAAGCTTGCTGTTGGGGTGTTGGGCCTGGACTTGCGAAGCCGTGTCACAAATCCATTTTCTGAAGGCTTATAGATAGCTAAACAAACTCCTAGACATAACATGGTACCTCTTTTTTTCTTTTCTATTTTCCTGATATGTTTATATTAGATAGTTTAATGGTTTCGATATAAATACTTCATCAATATGATATGGCGCATAGATTTATAATCCCTAACCTTTTTTGGTGGTTATGATATGAACATTCCATCAAATTATTTAACGATGGGTTTTGGGATTAAATTGAATTGCTCCAATCAGAAGTCTTACTTTAAGGACCCTTAGATGTTGATTTTCAGGTTTAGAGCATACACACAGTCACACACATACTTGGAGATTAGAGATGCTTACTAGGGATGACACCCTAAAGACTAAATGGGTTATATGGGTCGTTTTAGGTTACACAATTTTTAAATATATTTGAGTTAAGAGCTAATGTATTTATTACGAATAAACACATATATATAACATAAATATATATAGGTTAAGGTTATTGTACAAATGAGCTTAAAATACTAAATATGAGAAGTGAACAAGAGATTTTTTTTCTTTTTCTTTCTTAAAATTTTTTCTCCCATCTTATCATAACACGTATTCAAGTCTCAGAATTAAATATTTTTTCGAGTATTTACAATAGTAGAGTTATTATATAATCACTCTAGTGTAATTGCACTTAATTACTTTACTAGAGTAAACACAAAAAGTTTTTTTTAACTACATTTTGCAACTAAACATTATGCTTAAGTAGATGAAAACATTTTTTTTAGATTACTCTTTCACTTTTCATTTTGCGTATGTTATTTGTATTTGATCTTTACCCAACACACACACACACACACACACACACACACACACACACACACACACACACACATATATATATATATATATATATATATATATATATATATATATATATATATATATATATATATCGAGTGACGAATCTAAAAGAAAAACTCAGAAACATAAAAAAAATGGATTTAATTTGCCATTCCCCAAGCAAAGGGGTGGCCAAGACACCCCTTTAACATATGCTTTTACTTAGGGCATGTTTGGCTTAGCTTATTTTCAACTTTTGCAAAAGGACTTTTGCCCAAAATAAGCTAGGAAATCCTGACTTTGGCAAATCCAAAAGACTTTTGCCCTTCAAAAGGAAAACCAAACACTTTTCAAAAGTCTTTTGCCCTTTAAAAATCCTTTTACCCTCAAAATAAGGAACCCCAAACACCATCTTAAACAAAACAAGTATAAATAGTGAATTGTAATAGAGTGGTGATGACAATTGTTAAAAGTGTTAAAAAGAGAGGGTTGCGATCAACAGCAATAAACTAAAAACAACCATACCCAGCATAACAACAGGAAAACTCTTGACAGGGTCTCGGCTGGTAGGCAGGATGAGATGTAACCAGACTCTACCTTATCCTTATGACGAGGAAGCTGATTCCACGTAGACAAAGGGCAATCGAAAGCTAGAAAAAGCCAAAGCATTTGTCATCTGACAAAGGGCGGCAAAAGAAGTCATAGTTTTAAAATTAAAGGCCAACAATGGTGGTTATAAATACACAAGCCCTAACTAAATAAATGTGCATTCGATAAACGCCTTTGAATTGTCTGTTGTTGTAATAATTGAGAGAGTGCATGTCAGTCATGCTGGGAAGTTACTGCCTCATTCAGGTTCCGTTATTCTCTTTTACACATGAAACTTGCTCATTATCTGATGTAGTTGTTCGGCATCTGGATGATTATTGATCATAGTTTAGTGACTTGTATTATGATTTCATCACCGCAGTCATCTATGAGTTTCTACATACGTTATTTGTCGTCATATTAAATTAAATGATTGTTGGTTGTTGAAGTTTTTATTCGAGGTCGTGTCTGTCTGACGGTTTTGAATCTACATATTGGTCAAAAGCAAAATCGTTGAATTAATATATACATCTGAAGTAAAATTCTTTTAGTACAATTTCAATACTCCGACCTTATTTGCAGTACATTATCTGTCTAAGTTCAAGTATGTATATACACAATTATTAATCAGCAAAAGTTACATTTTAACAGAGAGAACTGTAACCCTCTGTTCTTAAAAACAGTCTGCTAAACCATTCAATCAAAATTCTTTTGGAACACACTGATGTCGGTTGTTGAGCCCTACAACGGTGTTCTATCCACTCACTCCCTTTTGGAACACACTGATGTTGCCATTCTTCTTGATAATTAAGCTATTTATGATATCTGTAGGCGGTCTCTTGACATTGAGCGGCCCACCGACACCAACCTTAACTGCCTCGTGTCTCAAGTTATCTCTGCATCTTTGAGATTTGATGGAGCCTTGGAATGTGGACATGACTGAATTCCAGACCAACTTGGTTCCATACCCAAGAATTCACTTCATGCTTTCATCCTACACACCTGTGATCTCAGCGGAAAAGGCTTACTATCTGCGTGTGACCCACATCATGGGAAGTACATGTCTTGCTGCCTATGGTGACGTGGTCTCTAAAGATGTGAATGCTGCGGTTGCAACAATCAACTAGCGTTGATAATTACAGGGTAACACTTTGATATTGAAATAGCTTTCATTTTTCTATGGCATACCTATCATATGTCTACTTACACTTAAATCCCAGCCAGCTTTGGATATGTATTCGGTGTTCTGCTTTTGAAGAATTAATCTATAGTCAAACATGCTATGGATCATTTTTCACAAGCAATTACTTTCTAAATATATCTAGTTAATAATTACGCAAAGAGTGGTTCTGAATCGAGTGGTTGTTACGTCTTACCACGTGCTGGTGATTATGGAGGGCAAGGAACAAAAAGGTATTTTCTAACAAACCTCCATCTATTCACAAGATTAAATGCCTCGATTTCTTATGGGTGAATAATATGGCATCAATGGAAGATTTTGAGGTGTAATTTCCGATTTTCATAATTTGTTCTCTCCTTGGTGTCTGTTATTTGTCGATAGCATCTTGCTACTGTTTTTATGTACCTTCTTCTTTCTTTGGATTAGTAATCCCTTGGATGTTAAAAAAAGTTATGCAATGATATTAAGTAGGTGTATTTAAATCCAAAAACTAAAGAGTGAACGTCAACGTACATTTAGTTAGATAAATCCAAAGTGAAGCAATAAATGTAATTTCAAGTCTAGAAATTTCTAAAGCTAGCTGTGTAATATATATATCAACTCTTCTTCACTAAAATCTAAGTAAATAGTAAATAGCATATGTACAGTACCAACTAGCTACTCCACCCTATGAGTTCGGAAATGCATAACCTGTCGAGCCTTTCTATCACCAGAGGCAGGTACATTGATGATGGAAAACACGACGACGATGGCCAGTTAAAAAGAACTGGTATGCAAACTTTATCATGTTCGTCTTCATGCAAATTTCCTTTTGTTTTAACTGTGTTTGTATTGCATGTAGGAACATGGCAGCACGCAAGTGCCCATATAATAACGACCGTGATAGGGTCAGGAGTGTTGTCACTCTCATGGTGTTTCGCTCAAATGGGCTGGATACCCGGAGTCAGCACCCTCCTCTTCTTTTGTGTCATCAGTTTGTTCACTTCCATCCTTTTAACGGATTCCTACAGATCACCTGATCCTGTTTTTGGCACTAGAAACAGCACATACATGAATGCCGTCAAAGCCACTCTTGGTACATAATTACTTCCATCTTTTCATTCAAAGGTTGACCTAGCTAGATTTCATTAATTAATTTGGAGTTATATACACAACAGTCTAGACGCATTTATGCCACTGGAGTACGTAGGTGGGCCGGGTTTAATTTGCACTCGTTTTTAGGCTTTCAGATTTTCATACTTGTCACTGTTTAGAATATTTATATTTATTATAACTTAATTGCTACCTTCTGTTTACTAGCATGAATGTATTGAGTTGTATTTTTCTTATAACAGTAATGTCTGATCTCTTAGTGTCTAAAATCAATTTGTTTACTAGCATGAATGTATTGAGTTGTATTTTTCTGTTTACTAGCATGAATGTATTGAGTTGTATTTTTCTGTTTAGAATATTTATATTTATTATACTTGTCACATACGAAAAAAATTCATATGATAGGTTATTATATGCATGCTAAAATCAATCAAATGCCCAATTCATTTAATTAATTTGTTGCACGAATATGGTGTTTGTGGCACACAGGAATGCAGCAATACAAGCTTTGTGGCATAGCTCAGATGGGGGTTCTTGTCGGAATCACCATCGGCTACACCACTACCACTGCCATCAGCATGGCGTAAGTATATATACTGCTGGCTAGACGATCTTTGATTAATTTGACACTGATAATGGACCTACTTGTGTTAATTATCAGGGCAATCTATAAATCAATCTGTTTTCACCAGCACGGTCACCATGCTGACTGCCATGTCAGCAACAATCCCTTGATGATAATCTTTGCTATCATTGAGATAATCCTGAGCCAAGTACCCAACTTCCATGAGCTGTCCCCACTCTCAGTCATTGCTGCCATCATGTCGTTTATGTACTCCACCACCGGCATTGTTCTTTCTATCGCTAAAATTGCCGGGAACGGAGTTGGAAAGACGAGCTTGACCGGAATACCGATTGGGAACAACGGCCTCACAGCGATGGAGAAAATGTGGAGAGTTTTATCCGCTATAGGAGATATCGCTTTTGCTTTCTCCTTCAGCTTCGTCCTCATCGAGATTCAGGTATTTGACGTTTAAGTTATTTCTTTAATTGTAAGTGAAGAGTATGAATTGATTTATCATGCATGCAGGACACGTTGAAATCAAGTCCACCGGAGAACAAATCCATGAAGAAGGCGGCGACAGTTGGAATCTTTGTGTGCTCCATGTTCTACATGATGTGTGGTGTTCTTGGGTATGCAGCTTTTGGAAATGATGCCCCCGGGAACTTCTTAACAGGATTCGGCTTTTTTGATCCCTTCTGGCTCGTAGCGTTAGCTAATCTATGCGTGGTTATTCATCTTCTAGGTGCTTATCAGGTAATATAGCTAGTGATCCATCTTTTCTTCGCCACAAATTAATTTAACTATTAGATTGGTTACTTTGTAGATTATAGCCCAACCCATATTTGGGTTTATGGAAGAATGGGCCCGGAAAAGATGGCCAGAGAATAGAGTGATAAGGAAACACTACACAATGGGCAGTTTGGAGTTTAGTTTATTCAGGTTGATTGGCAGGACGACGTATGTTGTGGTGATGACAATAATCGCAATGCTATTTCCTTTCTTCAATGATTTTGTGGGTTTGATTGGCGCATGCACTTTTTGGCCACTCTCTGTTTACTTTCCGATACAGATGTACATTGCACAATTCAACATTCCCAGGTTATCATGCGCTTGGATCTGCTTGCAACTAATCACTGTAGCCTGCTTCATAGTATCACTCGTTGCTGCCATTGGATCAACTCGAGGCCTTGTTAAATCCGTTACAACCTTTAAGCCATTTCAGTCTGTGTCTTAGATAGCTCGTTTATTTCAATAATGTACGTTGTAATAATTCACGAATTAAAACATGCGTGATCATGAAATCGTTGGACCATCAACAATCAAGCTGTTGATGTCAACGTATGTAGTTTAATACTACATCATATTGATATTATAAGGCCATGTGTAGTCATAAAGCCCTTTTGTGGGCGTTATGCGACACGTGTCGTGCCACGTCACACAGGGGCTTTATGGGGCGTTATATCACTAGAGCCCGTAGTCATAAAGCCCTACCTCATCATAACCAAAGTGTAAAATGCAGGGACCAAAGTGTAAAATGCAGGGACCAAAGTGTTTTAATGCAGGGACCAAATTGTAAAATGCAGGGACCAAAGTGGAAAATGCATAAACAAATCCCTCCTTCTCGCGCCGCGAATTTTTTCACGCCTTTTCTTTTTTTTTTTTTGATCATGGCGCCGGGGGGGGGGCGGTGTGGGCGGCGCCATACCGGCGCTATGGCCATGGTCGCGCCCCACTACGTTTAACCTAATTAACAAGTTCTTTAGCAGCATCTTCTATTTCAAGCTACCTACAACAAATGCCAAACATCATTCAGTGTGTAATAAATTCTTTAGCAGCATCTTCTATTTCAAGCTACCCACAACAAATGCCAAACATCATTCAGTGTAATAAATTCTTTAGCAGCATTTTCTCTCTAGTTTAATGATTTGTCTATATCCCGTATCACTTTTTTGTTGTGGCATGCATCAAGTAAAAGTTCAGAATTTTTTTATTATTATTATTTTTTTTTATTTTTTATGTGATAACTGAGTTTGAAATGTTCAACTGTGTTTCTCCTTGTAGTAGTTGGACTTCCATATATCTTTCAATTGATAAAGTTTGTGAGAATTTCCATTTGAGGTGTTATGTTGTTTATAAATTTCATCTTGGGAACTTTCGGGAGGAGTTAGTTAGACACGATTTGCTAGATTTGTATCTCTAAGAGCATGAGGACAAGAGTTTGTGAAGACATATGATTAAGGTTTAAGACTTTTATGAGGATCGTACCGCTTTCTAGTTTTTATTAGATATTTTTCTTAGGAACTTAGCTTTTCAGCCTACTTTTGTGGCATGTGCATGTTATTGTTTGCATGTGTTTATATGATGTGTATATCCCAATTTTCTGTATGGTAGCTTACTAACAATTTATTTAATATACTATGCTTTTTGTTGTTTTTTAGTTGCTATGTGCATATATTATATATATGTTTTCTAGGTAAGGTGGTGGTTGTTATTGTTGTTCTAAGCTATAATAAAAGACTATTGGACAATATGTATGTTTATTGTATGAGGGAAATTTGGTGATCATTAAATATATTAAATATAGAGGTTTGTTAAAAGTAACCGCAATGGGTTTTGTTAAAAGTGACCTCTTCAAGCATGGAATGAATATAATTGATTAAAAAATGTTCCTTTTAATACTGAATGAGAAAAGAAAGCAAACATTAGAATTCCGGCAAACGATAGGTGGAAAGTGGAAACCTACGTAGGATCCCCAAGTAGTTGGCTGTGAGCTTTCAAATAGAAACTCAAAGGAAGTCAAAGGAAGTGTGCCATTACAATTGCTTATCTAGCAGTTTCCCAATAATACAACCACAACTACTTAAAATACCCCTACCAACCTTAAGTTGGACGTTTTGTTTTGTGTTAGTGTTTAATTTCATCACCCATCTCCACTTCATTTTTGGCTATTTATATCTCCATTCACACCCACATGCTCTTCGCCATTGTCTCTTCTTTCATACTTAACAACACTCACACAAATTAAGTTGTTCAATGGAAAAAGGAGATTCCAATGAACTATACGATGACGACGGCCGAATTAAAAGGACAGGTAATTAAATAAGGGGTAACTTTGTAGAATGAAAACTAAGTTTTAAAACTTTCCAATTAGGTCACTCAAGTTTCAAAAGTATTTCAATCAGGTCACTCAACACTCATTCTTCATTAAAATTAAAGGTTTTTTCATCCATTTCATAGGTAGCCGTGGTGGTGTGGATTTTTGTTTCTTTTTTCTCTTTTATTTGATGCTAACGTCGAGTGATGACGTGGATTGTAACTTGTTTGTTTAATTTTTAATGTAATTAAATGATTTTTATTTTTAATAAATATAATTTCATATATTAAAATAATTCGACCACAGCATCTTATGCTCCATTTTTTCTTGACACATAGAAAAATGGACATTGCTCGATTTGAATGTTAAGTTATCTAATTAGGACAAAAACGACACCAGTGACATAATTAGAACATTTTTTAAAACTTGGTTACTATTCTGTGAAATTTTCTAATAATATAATAATAACAAGACATGCATGTGGCTATTCAAAACACTTCATTTTACTCGCAAATAATCAATTTGGAAAATCAATCCATTAGACATTAATATGTGAATATTAATGTTGGTTTGATCATTATATATTAATGGGTTGTAACTTATTAAGTTTTGTTGTTGTATTATATATAGGGAGCTTAATGAGTGCAAGTGCACACATAATAACAGCGGTTATAGGATCAGGAGTGTTGTCACTGGCATGGTGTTTTGGTCAACTGGGTTGGATTGCTGGGACTGCTTCTCTTGTGATTTTTGCGGTCATCACTTGGTTCACATGCATCTTGCTTTCAGACTGTTACAGGTCTCCTGATCCTGTCACTGGTACCCGAAACTACACTTACATGCAAGCTGTCAAAGCTAATCTAGGTACGCTACGATCAAATATTTACTAGCTTAATTATATGTAATTTCACTTAGTTAAGCATATCATTTGAAATCATTCTCTCAGAAATTAAGCTATTATACACTTTTATATCCGTGGACCATGTTAGAAGGACCATGATTATTTACTAACTTAATCTATACAAGAAGCTAATATATAGGAATCATGCATGGTTTTATTAGGTAAGTTATAATGAAAAATGACCACACACATGACACAAATTGAGTGAGCTTGTTGTTTAGTGCTGCGTCATCCCACTCCCAATGTGAAGTTGTGAAGTAGTATAATGTTGCTCTTTAATTGGGCCCGGGCTTGAGCTTGCCTCATTCTGTTTTATGACATCATCACTTGATAACAAAAGCAAAGGGTTAAAGCTCTGGTAAAAAGTGGCAATTAAATTTCATTTTTAAACAACATAATTTATGTACGTCACACAACCTACCTAGACATCTTTTATTTTTTTAGAACGGAATCTAATTCTAATATTCTCATATTAACCACCTATACCCGCATGTTGTAGTATTTTTTATTTTAGTTCTAGAATAGAGTGGAAACACCTTACCACCATGATGTATCTTCGAGACTAGATGTCTTTTGTTAGACTATACGGTGTGGGAGCACATAAATAGGGGACATTAAGCGCCACGTGGCCGCCACGTCAACAAGGGGGCATGGTAAAAAAAACACGGGGTGGGAGGGGGCATGAAAGTGGTGTTTTTATAAAAAAAAATTTAAACAAGAACCAATAAAAACTAACCAAAATCCACCCACCACATCACCCATTTGCCCTCCACAGCGGTGAAATTTATACCACTCTCATCACCACGCCACCACCACCCCACGCCACCACCACGCCAAGGCACGGGGTGGTGTGCTGGCGTGGTGGAGCCTTCCATGTCACCACAACGGCCATCACACCATGTGGTCTTAAAGTTGTAAACTGGTGGATTATTTGTTGTCTTTTGATAAATGTCAAAAAAAAAAAAAAATGACTGTTACAAGGAAATACAAAAACTTCAGAAAAAACAGTATATATATCAACTATAATTAAGTTGCTTCCTTTTTTTAATTAGATGACTTTTTTTTTTAAAAGACAGAACATTATTAAGATATGACCTATACATTCACCATTTCATATTATTTTCTATACTATTTTTTTGCATAATGAAAAAAATCCTAAGTCATACACCAACTGACAAAACGCCAATATGCAGGGGGACTTCATTACAAATTTTGTGGAATGGCTCAATACGGGATCCTTATCGGAGCAACCATAGGTTACACCATCACCGCTGCCATATCCATGGCGTAAGCATTGTATATACCCTTAACCTTATTCCTTTTGTTTAACTTGTGTGCATAATCTGATTCGGTTTTGGTTCATCAATCAGGGCAATCAAACGGTCAAACTGTTTTCATACGAAGGGCCACCATAACGAGTCATGTCACACGTTAAACAACTCGTATTTAATTATGTTTGCCATTATTGAAATTGTTTTAAGCCAGATCCCAAACTTTCACAAGCTCACACTCGTTTCCATCTTGGCAACCATCATGTCTTTCACCTATGCTACAATTGGCATCGGTCTCTCCATCGCCAAAATTGCAGGTCCGCATTTATAAATTAGTTAAATTAAAACGGGTCGACATGCAGTGTTAAATATATGTTTCTTTGATGTGTGTTAAAGAAAGTGGGCACCCCAGAACAAGCCTAACAGGAATACCAGTTGGGAAAGACATGCCAAGTGTTGAGAAAATGTGGACAACTTTTTCGGCCATTGGAGATATTGCTTTTGCCTATTCTTTCTGTCCAGTTCTCCTTGAGATACAGGACACACTAAGATCAAGTCCTCCAGAAAACAAAGTGATGAAAACGGCATCTACCGTTGGGGTCTCCACTTCTACCTTATTCTACATGATATGTGGAACCCTCGGTTATGCAGCATTCGGTAACGATGCACCTGGGAATTATTTAACTGGCTTTGGATTTTATGAGCCTTTTTGGCTCATCGACTTTGGTAACCTGTGTATTGTAATTCATCTTCTTGGAGCTTATCAGGTAATTATATTGATATCAAAGGGTTCAATATCTATACAAAGTGTTATTATTATACCTACTACAACCAGCTATATATCTACTTGATCTATATAGGTGTTTATCCAACCATTCTTTGCATTTGTGGAATGCTGGAGCAATGAAAAATGGCCTGAAAACAAATTCATAAGAAAAGAATACTTGGTAGGTAAATTGAGGGTCAGCATATTCAGGCTGACATGGAGGTCAGCATATGTGGGTCTAGTGACACTAGTGGCCATGATATTTCCATTTTTCAATAGTTTTCTTGGGCTTATTGGTGCCACTACATTCTGGCCATTAACGGTGTATTTCCCTATAGAGATGTATATTTCAAAAGCCAAGATTAAAAAGAATTGTTGGACATGGGTTTGGATGAAGGTATTAAGCTTCACGTGTTTAATCGTATCACTCGTTGCTGCTGCTGGATCTATCAGAGGCCTTGTTGTGTCAGTCGAGTCGTTTAAGCTTTTCCATTCAGTATCTTAATTAGACCTGTCATTCTCAGCCTTTAGTACTGTGAAATTAAGCAAGTACAAGGACATTCCTAAATAATAGTAAGTTCAGATTTAGAGAGATGTGATTATTTGTGTCTTTTCCCATTCTATGTAATTGTCTTTCATTGAAGTGTGATTCAATATTGATCATCTCATTTAACCAACAAGTGTATATCTAACTAACTAATACTGCCCCGTTTGCGGTGTGCGCATATAATGTATATATGTGTGAACATCGAAGGGGGGAGGGGGCAAATGTGAAATTGCACTAATTTTAAGGTTATTTTACTAATTTCGTGAAAATAACGTTAAAAGCGGCGGATGATTAATCATGCATCATGTGGTGGCGTTGATGATCGAAAGACAAAATGGTACATACATTAATCAAAATATGTGTTATGTGCCTTAGGTCCAAGACTTGATGCAAAAATACTATCGAGTCGGGGGCGCATGATATTTTTCGCTCAGTAGTGTTATATATGTAGTTTTCATATAGAAATTTTTGGGTATATACGCCCCCCCCCCCCGACTCGTATATTATGTTTAAAAAACCGTGCAAAGCAAGGTTGGAGGTAATTATATATTATAATTTTGTAACATCTTTTGGTTTCATGTAGTTGTACAGTATGCATAAGGTGAATTTTGTGCAAATCTTTGTTGTACGTTTGGCATCGTGGGTTGTGAATTATCTTGATGTGCTATGTGTTGATAATGTGTACGTATAATATATAGTTATGAATATGCTTATAATGGTGAACCGAGGCCAAAAGGGCCCGACTCGAGACCACTCGGTCTCAAGCGACCCATAACAGTTGGGTCGCATACACTTGAGCCAACTCGGAACCCATTAGGGTGCACCGACCTTAGAACGGGTATAAAACCCATACCCAAGTCAACATTTCCTCATTTTGGACACTCCATCATTAGCTCAAATCCCCAAACATTCCCTCACACTCACTCCCACATTGTCCTTTATTCTCTTTCACTAAAACCCTAACTATCAAGCATCACCTCCTCCCCTTCTCTCGGACTCAACCGGCAGCATCAAGACCCTCGGATCAGCTTGTGATCATCACTTGGGGACTTCCTTCATCATTTCACACACACTCAAAAGGGTTCGGTTAGTGTCCCATCTCGTTTGTTTAGTGATAAAATGCATTATGACTATTGTTTGTATATGATAAAGGTGTTTGTTTGATTAGTGGTGCATGTTATGCATATCTCTATATGAATAGGTGGGTTGAAGTGATCTAACAGTTGTAATAATAGCTTGATAGTAGGATGAGTATTAAATGATACAAAAATGGATGAATGTTGATGAATAATCTTATGCAAGCATGCTGTTGAAATTGATTGAGTATGCTAGATTTAGGAGCCGATGATGATATTGTTGTGTGTTCATGCTAGGATAGATTGTTGGAATGAGCATGTTGTTATGATAAAACCCTAAGTGATGAACCGTATGATCAGGTGATGAATAGATGATGAATGTGCTTTGAATATTTGAAATGTTGTGTTTTGATCTGTTTAATTTAGAATTTAGACAAGAAAACATGTTTGTGCGATTTAATTGGATAGTATACCAAATCATGAAAATGAAATTCTATTGGATAGTACAATGCTGGCAGATGTTCTAGAATCAGCAGGGATGCGAGTCGAGACCCCCGGTTTCGACTCGAGACCTTCAAGTGACAACTCGAGACAAACTTCCGGGACTCGACATCAGCAAGGTCTCGACTCGAGATCTCATAATCTCGACTCGAGAATGAACTCGAGACCTCAGAGGTTGCGACTCATGCCTGCACTACTCGAGACCAGAAGTCCATGACTCGAGACCTCCTGGTTGCGACTCGAGACCGCGTGTTCTCGAGTCGAGACCACCTTGTGTCGACTGGGCTGCTTACCTTAGTTATTGGGCCACAATGTGTTTTGGTTTGGGCTGCCTGTTGACTGGACTATGTGTTAACTGTTACTGTTTAATTGTGCAATCATTAGAGCAGGCCCAATAACTCAACAAATAACCGTATGCATTCTATGTGTTAGATACATGTAGGATATACGTGATTACTTGTATCCGAGCCTGACCCTCACTGGTAACCATGTTAGGACGTGGTGACCAGCATACTTGATCAAGTAAACTAAACTACCGAGCAACCCAAGGTGAGTTCACAACTATTAAAGCATGCGTTCCCGGTGGTTTGGGAAACGGAATCTTATACAACGCTATCCCCTCGTAAGGGATACAAACCTACTTTTCTCCCCTATATGGGACCCTTAGTTAATTACTGTTTATACAGAATGCAACAAGCAACACTAAATGAAACTCTATCACTCAAGTCCCTACTACTTAATACCGATTAGTCGTCGGGGCCAGGCGAACGGGTTATTAGTTGATAGCGCTATTTAGGTCTTACCAGCCTCACATCGTGCCTGTAGAGGATCGGTCGTGAACTAATGTACTCTGGCAAACCGTCAATGACGATAGTACATTGACAAACGGGGCACTGCGGAAATGTACGGTCACCTAATATTCGGTATTGGAAAAACAGTTTAGTCGCTTACTTATGGGGTAGCTCCCCATGGCATGTATAAACGGATAAATTAACTGGTGAAACAAGTTTTTGGAAATTAAAAACTTGGGACAACTCGTGAACTCGCCAACATTTTTGTTGATACCCTACTGCATGCTTTGCAGGTACCCAGTGACACAGGAGCTTGCTACTTGGGGATGTGTAGTGGTCGTCTAACCCATGCGTTGGGTTCTAAATAAACTTGAACTATGAACTTTGTCTTAAACTGTTTTGTCTATGCTTCCGCTACTTACCTAAACTACTATTTGAACATCAACTTTTGAACTTTGATTATGATATTTGCTAACCTTGTGGTTGGTGAATATTACTTATGTTATTAATTAAATTGCTTAGTATAATTGGTGGCTGGATCCTGGTCTGTCACGCCTCCAAGCGGTGGTACTCCACATGTGGATTTTGGGGGTGTGACAGATTGGTATCAGAGTCATTGGTTATAGTGAACTTGGTTTTAAAAAGGAAGTCTTTTTGAGAAAAAGCAGACTATAACCCGTGACTCGTGACGACACTACACTCCAAGTGCAAGACTCAACACATTAGATCTCATAGCTCGGACTAGTGTTTACTTGCTTGGTTACTTTATGCTTTCTATTCTGCTATACGTACTAGTGTGCCTAGTTAGATAGATACACCTCCCTATTCTATCTCATTCTCGCTACATTACGACATCACACTCATGCTATGTTTTCTGGTTATGAAGACAATGAGTGGACGCAGAAGAGGAAACGTTAACATGACTCAGGCTCAGTTCACTAACCTGATCAACACGGTGGCTGCAGCTTTCGCAGCTCACCCTGGAGGTAAACTCGTTATCTTAGGATGTTTAGGTCCTACCCCCGCATCGTCTTTTCACCCCTAAACCAATTCGCTTCTCGCAACAGGTCAGCATGCACCTGCGCAACCACGTGTTTGTACTTTCAAAACCTTCATGGATTGCAAGCCTCTCCCTTTCAATGGCACTGAGGGTGCCATAGGTCTTCTACACTGGATTGAGAAAGCCGAAGCTGTCTTTGCTGTCTGCGAGTGTCCCCCTGCTAATTGGGTGAAGTTTGCTACTGGTACGCTTGAAGGAAACGCGCTTTCCTGGTGGAAGGCGCAAATTCAGATGCTTGGTTTGGAAACTGCTAATGCTACCGCATGGGAAGATTTCAAGGACATGATTAAGGAAGAGTATTGTCACAGGGATGACATCCACAAGCTCGAAAACGAGTACTTTGAGCTCAAGATGGTTGGATCAGAGATCGAGACATACACCAAATAGTCCAACGACTATGCTGCTCTTTGCCCAAACATGTCTCGACCTATGTATCGAAGGATCGAATTGTACATCAAGGGTTTGGCCCCAGAAATTCGGAGCCATGTGACCTCAGCCAACCTCAATACCATTCAGCCAGTCGTCCGTCTTACTCACAAACTCACTGATCAGGCTGTGGAACAGGGCAAGCTGCCCAAAAGGATCAGTGTTACTGCTGGAACTTCTAGTGACAACAAGCGTAAGTGGGAAGGAAATCAAAGCAAGGATGCTAACCCCACTCAGGCCCCAACTCAGCAAAGGAAAACTGAAAACAACAGGGGCCCTCAGCAACAGGGTGGCTACCGAGGAAACCACCCCAAGTGTAACAAGTGTAACCGGCACCATAATGGGGCATGTAGCAAAGGTCAGTGCCAGCGGTGCAACAAGTTGGGGCATGAAGCCAAAGACTGTAGGAGTCAGTTTCCAGCTAGGCAGAATCAGCAACAACCACAACAACAACAACAGCAAGGGAACAACCGTGGATGCTACAGGTGTGGAGCGACGGGGCACATACGCAGGGATTGCCCTGAACTGAACCAGAACCGCAACAACAACTAGGGAGTTGGAAACAACGATCAAAACAACAACAATGATGGGAATGGTGCAAGAGGAAGGGCTTTTGTCATTGGGGATGGAGAAGCAAGGAATGACCCCAACGTCGTGGCGGGTAAGTTCCTGCTCGATGATCATTATGTTTCTGTATTGTTTGATTCTGGAGCCGATGCTAGTTATGTATCCCTACGTATTAGTAAGAAGCTTAAGCGTACGCCTACAATATTAAGTTCTAAGCATACCGTTGAGTTAGAAAATGGTAGAAATATCGAGGCCTCACACGTCATCAGTAATTGCAAACTAGTATTGTCTGGTCAGACCTTTAGCATCGATCTTTTCCCTATCGTTCCTGGAAGTTTCGACGTCATCATTGGTATGGATTGGTTATCCAAACATCGGGCTGAAATTCTTTGTCAAGAGAAAATGGTACGTATTCCCCGTCGTTCTGGCAAACCCCTCACCGTTCAAGATGACAAAGGCGGAGAAGTCACAGGCATCATCTCGTTCTTAAAGGCCCAGAAGTGTTTACGAAAGAGGCACGCCGCTATCTTAGCACTTGTCACCGACACACAGGAAAAGTAAAGGAGGATTGAAGATTTCCCAGTGGTACGCGACTACCCCGAGGTATTTCCTGAAGAACTACCTGGACTCCCTCCTCATCGTCAGGTTGAATTTCAAATCGAGCTAACTCCCGGAGCAGCACCTATAGCTCGAGCGCCTTATCGACTAGCCCCCGCAGAACTGAAGGAACTTTCTACGCAACTACAAGAACTATTGGATAAAGGATTTATCCGTCCTAGTTCGTCACCCTGGGGAGCACCAGTGCTCTTTGTTAAGAAGAAGGATGGCACATTCCGAATGTGCATCGACTATCGTGAGCTAAACAAAGTTACCATCAAGAATCGTTACCCACTCCCACGCATCGCCGATTTATTCGATCAGTTGCAAGGATCGAGTTACTACTCTAAGATTGATCTGCGATCAGGCTATCATCAGCTGAGAGTCCGTGATGAAGACATCTCCAAAACTGCGTTCAGAACTCGTTATGGTCTCCAAAACATTTTTGTTGATACCCTACTGCATGCTTTGCAGGTACCCAGTGACACAGGAGCTTGCTACTTGGGGATGTGTAGTGGTCGTCTAACCCATGCGTTGGGTTCTAAATAAACTTGAACTATGAACTTTGTCTTAAACTGTTTTGTCTATGCTTCCGCTACTTACCTAAACTACTATTTGAACATCAAACTTTTGAACTTTGATTATGATATTTGCTAACCTTGTGGTTGGTATATATTACTTATGTTATTAATTAAATTGCTCAGTATAATTGGTGGCTGGATCCTGGTCAGTCACGCATCCAAGCGGTGGTACTCCGCATGTGGATTTTGGGGGTGTGACATATTCTGTTTTGAAATTACTTTCCGATCTTATACACTTAAGGAAAAGTGATTTAGGACTCAATTTTGCTCTAGATTTTATGATTTTTATAACTTAGGTTTGTTATTTTGGTAATATTAGCATGGAGATACTGTGACACCCGGCTTTTCAGGCTGTACCGTACAATTGTAACACGTGTTGTGAATAGATAAAAAGGCTGTATTTGACTAATTATGATGTTTATATATGATATTTAATGTGTTGGTGAATCCAAACGTTTACAAATATTATGTTGGCAACGATAAAATAAACGCTTATCGCGTAACGATTAAAATGAGAAACGAACGTCGGTGGCCACCCGATCAGTGTTAAAATCCTAAAAATAGTATGTTATGATTAGAATAGTAATTTTAATCATGTTCTTAAGGATAAAAAATTAAAACGCCAAGAAACTCTATTTTTCGAGTTTGAGCGCGTACCGCGCGATACTGCACGTATTAGACAAAATACTGTCAACACAGCCAGTCAAGGCAGTTGGTAATTATTTCAGTAATAATTATGTGTGATATTTTTATAGAATGATAAAAATAATTTAAAAACACTAAAACGGGATTAAAACGCTAGATAAAATACCCAGTATCTAGTAAAATACCTGTTTTTACACTATATTGCATATATGTATATATATGTGTGTGTATGTGTGTAGTATGTATATAGATGAGAGGTGGCGGCTGATTAGGGGCTTCTCTCTCCTCTATCTTGACACTTGTGGGCATTGGAAAACTCCAAATAATGATTAAGCCTTTACAAGGCTTCCATAAACTCTCATAACCCAAGAAACCCTTTCAAAAATTCTCTCTCTCTCTCTCTCTCTCTTGAGCATATCTCAGCCGAACACCCCTAAACACACAACCATTTCAGAATTTTAAACCTTTTCTTGACGATTTGAAGGCATTCCAAGGTGTTTTCAAGCTTACATGAAGGTTTAGAGGTGATTCCAAGGAGATTTGAGCAAGAACAAGGCTTCATATCATCACTATTGTTAAAACCCACTAAGAATCTTGAAGGTATAACATTTTGTCTTTCAAATCTTGTTTATGATTCATGGTGATGAAGATGATAGTGAAAGTTTCTCTTGTTCTTGAATCTAAACACTAACTTGAAACTAAAAAATGGGTTTTTGAACAAAATAAAAATGGATGTATGTGTGTGTATACATGGGGCTGTACATATGTATATATGTATGTTAAAGTATGAGTTTTGATATTTTGTTTTATTTTGTATGATAAGATGTTGAAAAGTGATGTGCATGTGATCTTGGAAAGTTCTAAAAGGAGCTTAAATCATGTGAATGGACATGTAAAAGTAAAATTTTGGATTCATATGTATGTATATATGTGAGTCATGTATGTGTGTGTATATATGCATGCATGAACATTTTTGATATTGATAATTGTTGATGTGAAAGAATATATGCATATGTCTTGCATTTATGAATAAATGATTAGATGATGATAATGTGAAGTATGGAATGTTTGAATATTTAAAACATGAGTTAAATGAAGGTCTAGTTGCATTCAAGTTCATGCAAGATGATTAAGACATGTTATGGATGCATTAGATACATTTACTAGAACATGCATGTTGGAATATGATCATGAAATGATGATTTGAATATGATTTGATAAAAATAAATTTTAATCAGATTCTAAACACTAAAAATATAAATATTTGAAGTGTTAAAATGATATATAACTTTGTCATAATGTTTACTAGCCTTGCATGTTGTACTTGGTGCATTAGGAGTTGTAAAATACGTGAAATCGCATGATTTATGTGACTTATACAAAAACTGCACTAATATGATTATAATCACTATTTTAATCAGTAAATAACATGTATTGTGTTAAAATATCAAGTCATTCCGAGTTGGGATGATTATAGTAACGTTTAACGCAAAACTATGCGTTAAAACAGTAAAAAATCAGCTTTTCGAACTATTTTTTCGAAACTGATTTAGATCAGTAAGTAAACTGATATTTATAGTATAAAAATAAGTATTTTAACTATTTTTAACTTTACTTGGTGTTTGGTTGATCATACGTGACTTCCGATGCCTGAAAACGTTACCGAATCACTAAAATACGCGTTTTTCAATGAACAATAGTATGGGTGATTTTTGGGTGAACCTTATGTGTTAAAATGTGTCATGTGATTTAAACATGTGAATGTGAAAATATGGTAAGTTTTAATATGATAGTGGGAAATGTAGACTATGCATGAACACTTGTGCGTTTTAAGTGGTAGAAACGGTAAAATCGCGTTAAACGTGTAACTTGTTTGTCGAGCATGAAACTTGATACATATAAGATATTTTATGTATTGAAGAAACACTAGATAAACGTTCGGAACCGAGATATCTAGGGGGTTTGAATCCGCATAAAAAGGTTAGTTCCCACTCGATTGATTTAGATCTTAACAGACCTTCTTCTCCGGTAATTCTGCAAAAAAGAACACCGTTAGCCTCGCCAAGGGGAGAAGAGGGTTCTCTCCTTGACCCGACTCCGGTGTGAGAATAAATATTGGAAATGAAGAAGAAGATGTATTTGAGAAGTGTGTGTAACTTGAGTTTCATACCTGAATAGTTCTCTTATTTATAACCGGGAATCTTTGGGCGGGAAAACCCGTTAGTGAAAAGCCGACGGAAAATGCTAACCCCGTAAGCGTTTATGTTTCCTTCCGTTAATACTCTTGATCCGACGTGATAGCACACGGATCGTGGTTTTGATCAAAGGCTAGGGATTAGCCACGTGTAAAGTGGCTAAGTGGAGATTACCCTTCATTTGCATGCATTCGTTGTGATTTCAAGGACGACTGATGTAGTGACACGTGTCCAGATGGTTGTAACCGTCTTGGTGGTGCACGATTGTATTATTTCTAGAAGACTACTGCTGTAATCTGGTGTGACACCTTATCGTGTGGAAGCAGGTGAATAAATCCCAAGTCTGGGCAAATAATATCCAAGTCTGGATATCAAGCGGAAGTACCTAACTCTTGATTTTTATCCCTTATTTGGTGTAGGAGAGGCGCAAGGTTTTATGATTCCCTTTGGGCGCAAGTGTTGACTGTTGTGGGCCTTTTAAACCTTTCTTTTGTGAGACCAATGCGCGGCCGCGCAAGGTGCCGAGCTGAAAATTAAGGTTGTGGTATGGTCCCGAGCACTTATTTTGAGGTTTTTGGGACCTTACCCCTTCAAGTCCCCAGTCTAGTGTTGTACTTATGCAAATAAGTGGAGCACTGGACTTGTAAGAGAAAAATGCTTTTTGGGCGCGAAAAATAAGGAATCTTCTATGGGAAGATTTAATTTTGTTTTGAAGGTTTTGAAAATATTTGACTTTAGTGGATAGTATAGTCAGGACTGTGTGACAGGCTGTCACTGTCAGGTACATTTTACTATCCGTGTTTTTCACGCGCGCGTGCAAACGCGTGTGTATTTTTTTCTGCTGTTTGGAGTCCTGTGATATCCGGAAAAGTCGCTATGACGGTTACCGATGCTATTTATTGTGACAAGTATATAACGTTTGAGTAACCTCTTCGTGCAATCATTGTTTTATTGAAAACTTTTCCCCTTCCTTTCTTCTTTAATTGTTTGAGAAAGAGGTTGTCAATCTTTCTTCTTCTTATGTCAACTGGAGAATATCACGAAGATTTATCGGAGGAAATGTCTACTGAACTTCCACCGCTGAAATGGCCTAGGGTAACTTTTGACAGCCTGGTTCAGAACTTTAGGTTCCCGGAGACCTGGGGTGCCCGATACCCTGAGGAGGGTCAGACGGCAGCAGATGCTCCGACTGGGTATATTACTCTGTTTTGGGATTTCTTTTGCGAAAGCAACTTTCGCTTGCCTGCAACAAAGTTCTTCCTTGAAATTCTTGGTTTTTACAACATTCATCTTTCTCAACTGCATCCTATTGGTATGGTTAGGGTTCGTCATTTTGAGTTTGTGTGTCGGACCATGCATATTGAGCCGACCGTTCCCCGATTTAGGGTTTTCCATCAAATGCATTGTACCCAGGGGTTTTATTCATTTGTTCAGAGGGCATCTGCGAAGAAAATTTTGCAACATCCTCCGAAATCTTTTCATGATTGGAAGCAAAAATTTTTCTTTATCAGAGCCGGAGTGATTCCGGTGAGGATGGTTCTGAGGGGAAAGGAAGATGTTCCCATGGAAACGCTTCGGACCCCTTCTGATGAGAATTGGTACCAAGATCTGAAGGAAATTCCTAACAATGTTCTGCCTGAGAAAGCCCTCATCGGAGCTAGTATGAGTTTAAACTGGAAGATGGACCGGGACGACAAGCCGGTGTACACGGAGGGAGGTCATGGTATGATTGGGTTTTCTCTCCCCCTCCTTTTTTTTTACATGTTTCCCTTCTCTTGCAGTTGTTTCGTTGTATGTTGTTGCATATAAGAGAGAAGGGGGAAAGATGGGTACTATTAAGAAAAAGCCTGACGAAGAGCTTTGGTACCATCGTATTGTGAGGAATTTTGCTCTTCCGCGGGATGCGGATTTGTCTGAACAGCCTGCTGCTGGTGTAGGTAAGATTGTGCATACTGTTTGTTGTCTTTCTTACCATTGCGCCTTTGAGTGAATTGTTCTTTGCGCTTTATAGGTGAGTTGTCGAATTTGGGCATAGGCCCTGAGAAGAAAAAACGCGCGGCGACTAGTAATGTTGCGCCGAAAAAGAGTGATGCTGAGAAGACTCAATCTTCTAAAGCTAAAAATGTTGGGGAGAAGAAAGGTATGCGCCATTCTTCTAACAACTGGTGTGATTATGTGGTGGTTTCTGATACTTTGGAGGGTCTTGCGCCTGCAGTTACTATTAGGCGACCGAAATCAGAACCAAAGGACCCTGCTGACATTCCTCCATCCAACCCAGAGGATCCAATTGACTTGGAGTCCAGTCCTGAGCATTTGGTGCAAAGAGGAGCAAACAAAAGGAAACAAACTGATGCTGAAGCGGAGGGTCAACCTCCTAAAAAAGTTCAGAGGAAGAAAATTACTAGAAAGGGAAACCTTGATGCCTTTGTTACGGAATCTGTTCCTGGTAAGTGGCGTCTCTCCTTATTTTCCTTATGCGGATTAGATCCTTACAGATTTTTATTTTTCCAGAGGTTACTGTTACTCCTATTCCCACGGAACCGCAATCTGTGGAGAATGAAGAACTTCCCTCCACTCCTCCGCATGCTTCTATAGTTGACCAGCTGAAACCTACAGGGGTTGCAGACGATGGTGTGGAGGAGACTGCTGAAGCTGAGAAGCCTGCTGGTGGTGATCCAAGTGTGGTGAATGATGCTGATAATCCCCCAACCCCTGAGGCTGCTCAAGATTTGGGGAAAGGAACAACTGAGAAAACTTCTCCTAAACCTTCTGATACTATGCCAGAGCCTGTTGAGGAGGTGACAATTGAGGAAGAAGATTTGTCTGCTGGCATTAGTAAACATTCTCCGATCCGCCCAGAGGAAACCTTGGGGGATTACTATTACCGGACTTACATGGAGAAAGATGCTGCTGATCCTCACACCCCCGTTTGGAACTTGAAGAAAGGTGATACTTTCTCAGATTGGCACGTGTGCCAAGATTGGTTGCAAGGGACACTACCGCCTGGGAAATTAAATTCCAGGAAGGTCGATCTTATGAGCAGACTTACCAGTCTTATTGCGCAGAAACTGCTTCTCATGTCTCTACCACTCATCGTATAGTACGTGAGTGGTATAGTATGCATAAGGAGCAGGAATCCTTTATGGCGTCTCAGAAGAAATTTGCCAAAGATGAGAGACGTCTGGCTCAACTGATGGCTAAATTAAAAGATGATCAAGCCAAGTTTGAAGCTGAGCGTAAGACTGAGGAATGGTCTGTTGCTGGTTGGAAAAGAAAAGCGGAAGCTGAAGCTGTTCTCCTTTCCGAGGAACGTAAAAATTGGAGAAAGATTTGTGAAAAAGATAATGCTGAGAAAGCAAACCTTCGTAATATCATTAATAACCTCAAGGATGAGGTTGAGAAACTGAAGAATCAAGATGCGGAGGTAGAAAAATTGAAGAAGGAGAAAGCTGATGCAGAAACTGCGCTGGCGGAGGCACGCTCTCATAGGGAGCGTAGTGAGCAACGAGAGGTACAAGTTTTAGCCACCCTTGCCCTTAGAGATAAAGAGTTGAAAGAACTTACTGCTTTGGTTTCTGATCAGGAATAACTTAAGAAGGATCTGGAGCTTGCGCATTCCGAAAATACTGAAACTTCCCGCCGTTTGACTGAGGTTGAGGAGAAATTAGAAAATTATGAAACGGCGCGGGTTACAGCGGAAAGCGAGCTTGAACCTTTAAAGAATGATATGGCCTGGTTGAAAGATCGCGGAATTGCGTGCGTAAGTTTCTTCTCTCCTTCTCGTTTGTGGAAAGTGCTTTTTTTGATACTTGTTTTTGCTTTGATTTCATAGGTTGCGGAATCTGTATTAAACTCTGATGAGTTGGATAAGACCGTTGCTAATTTAATGGTTGCTGCGCGACGTGATGGGTATGCACAAGGATACGCTGAATGTTCCCAACATGTAAAAAGTGCATTAAAAGTTAGCTGGGATGATAGCAAGTCTGCGACTTTTGGCGTAAATACTAGCGCCGCGCTTGCTTCCATGAAGACAGAGTTTAATAATTTGCAACTTCCAGTTATGGATTTGATAAACGCAGCGCTGCAGTCGGATGATCACGTAACACGATTAAAGGAAATCTTCCCGGATGAGGGTGAAGATTTAGAGTAGTTTGTTTTTAAAATTGTATTTGAACAATTTCATGTAATATGCGGGATGTAAATCCCTGTTTTGACGGTGCGCTGTTGCGCTAGTATTTTAAACACTGTCGTGTTTGGAATGTTCAGGACGTATCCGTATGCTTGAGAACAACATGTTTCTATTTGTTTGATTTTACAATGCTTTGCATGAGTACAATTGCTTTTATCGAGTAAGGCGAATGAAGTTGGTATAAAGCTCATGTGTGGATTTATGGTCGTTTGTGACGTGATCACTGACCGCACATGGAGCTTGTTTTGTAACTACCATAATGTTTTTGCGCTTACTATAAGAAATTGCATGCATTTTGTAAACAAAAATAATAGAAACTTTGCAATTTTATTCATGGATAGAGCACAGAGGCTTTACAAAGTTTTTGTAATATTGTGTGGTGGCGGTGGCCTGTTTGTTGTGAGGTTTTTCTCCGTTTGCGCATAAACTTTGGCTACCGCCATTATCTTCTCCCAACTTGTTGGAAGGCCTTCTGTTCCAGATAAAACTTTGATCATGTCGTCGCATCGAACCGCGTACTTGAATTGCGCACGGATCAATTGTTCATGAACACCGCCGATTTCCAACACTTCTGTATTGTATCTGGTGATGAAATCTTCCAGATTTTCGTCATCTCGGCGCCAGATGTTCATGACGTCGGATGTATCACGGATGGAACGCCGCTGCTGGCTGAAGTGTGTCAAAAAATTTTCCCGCAGATCTTTCCATGATTCGATCTGCCCGGTTGGTAGGTTATCGAACCAAATTCGCGCTGGGCCGGTCAGGGTTTGTACGAACAGATGACACCATAGCGGGAGAGTCCAACCTCCAACCAGACCTGCGCTGGTAAATATCCTTAGGTGATCATCAGGGTCGGTTAACCCATTAAACTTCCCTATGTTGGATGGTAATTTAGCCTTCTCCAATGGAGCTAAGGCTATTTCTAGTATGAACTTTGAGTTTTCCGCTGGTTCTGCAGGGCGGTAAACCAAGTCATAGTTGTGTTCTGCCTCAGGGTTATAAACTGCTCGAGGCCTGTACTTGTTATAATTTGGTTGCAACCGATTGAACACACTGGTATTTGCACTTAAACGGTATGTTGGATCGGATTCGTCAGTGTGGGTATTTCATTGAGAACCCAACCTATCATGAACTGATTGCCTTCGGTGTGTTCCTGTCTGAATGTGTTGTGATGTAGATCTGGCATAAACTTCTGTACCTTCATAAGTTGATTCTTCTCGCTGAGAGGCATGAGCACGAGATCCCGGCCTTCGTGATTGAGTCAGGGGAGCAGTTTGAGCACACAGCTGTGTGTATACTGCGTTTAATGCCCATTGGGACCGGACATACCAGGATATCGGAGTTTCTCCTGGTGGTAAAATTGATTGAGCAGGATTTACTGTTAACATTCCTGCGGTGATAGGATCATTTGCTCGATTGGACTGAATTTCATTATCGTCTGAGGCATCTTCCGGAATTCCTTCTACCTGTAAATTGTTTGGTCGAGGACCATGTTGCCGGTGAGATGATGAATTCTCTGCCATGTGCAAAACAGAGAATGAAAAGAACTAAATCGAATCGAGATGAAAACTGGAAAAAACAGAGGAATCGGTGGGAGCCAATGAAGAAACACTAGATAAATGGTCGGAACTGAGATATCTAGGGGGTTTGAATCCGCATAAAAAGGTTAGTTCCCACTCGATTGATTTAGATCTTAACAGACCTTCTTCTCCGATAATTCTGTAGAAAAGAACACCGTTAGCCTCGCCAAGGGGAGAAGAGGGTTCTCTCCTTGACCCGACTCCGGTGTGAGAATAAGTATTGGAAATGAAGAAGAAGATGTATTTGAGAAGTGTGTGTAACTTGAGTTTCATACCTGAATAGTTCTCTTATTTATAACCGGGAATCTTTGGGCGGGAAAACCCGTTAGTGAAAAGCCGACGGAAAATGCTAACCCCGTAAGCAGTTATGTTTCCTTCCGTTAATACTCTTGATCCGACGTGATAGCACACCGATCGTGGTTTTGATCAAAGGCTAGGGATTAGCCACGTGTAAAGTGGCTAAGTGGAGATTACCCTTCATTTGCATGCATTCGTTGTGATTTCAAGGACGACTGATGTAGTGACATGTGTCCAGACGGTTGTAACCGTCTTGGTGGTACACGATTGTATTATTTCTAGAAGACTACTGCTGTAATCTGGTGTGACAACTTATCGTATGGAAGCAGGTGAATAAATCCCAAGTCTGGGCAAATAATATCCAAGTCTGGATATCAAGCGGAAGTACCTAACTCAGGATTCTTATCCCTTATTTGGTGTAGGAGAGGCGCAAGGTTTTATGATTCCCTTTGTGCGCAAGTGTTGACTGTTGTGGGCCTTTTAAACCTTTCTTTTGTGAGACCAATGCGTGGCCGCGCAAGGTGCCAAGCTGAAAATTAAGGTTGTGGTATGGTCCCGAGCACTTATTATGAGGTTTTTGGGACCTTACCCCTTCATGTATGCTTGCCTTAAAAATGACAAGATAAATAAGTTAACGAGATTATGCGTGTTTCGATAGTTATTTATGTGTACGTTTATGTATATATATTACGACGCGCAAATCGTAGATATATTACGTATAAACGGGTGTGTTAATGGATTTATATAAAAATATAAGGACTCATATATATATTAACGTGTCAACATAATCGAAAACAATAACTTTTCGAGAAAATCTCAAAGTTATGTGAAAATTCTAAGAAACGGAGAAACTTAGGATTTTGTGATATATTGATTTAAAAACCGTTCCTATGTATAATAGGACATGTAGAAATCAATCTGTGGGATTACGCTATTTAAAAATACGCACCCAAAGGTGAGTGTCACTAAACCCCCTCTTTTTACTGTTTTGTATACGTTTTGGGGGAAGAACACGCCTAAAAGGGTTTAATAATGTTTTTGGAATAAAACATACCTTTTGATATAAATTATATATATATTTTCGTTGAAAATATATGGAATTTTAGTAAATTATACGTTTCGAGATAAAAAGTTTTTGGTGAATATACGTTTCGGGGAGAAACTGGGACTGTATGGTGTTTCAGAGGAAAAACGACCGTGTTGTTGGGACGGCTTTGCTTGGTCCAAGGGTTTCAGTAAATTCATACAACCGTTTATATTAAATTTGTCATATTAGTAGGATATATATATATATATATATATATATAGGATAAAGATCCGTTAGGAACCACCCTTTATTGCGAGAACCGCGAGAACCAATGTGAACACATGGCATTATTGTAAATATATTGAACTACAACACAAAACACACGGTGGCATATATTGTAAATATATTGAACTATAACATCACGTCCCCTGTTTTAGGGTTTCTCCAGTTCAATTCATTCATTCCAAACCACAATCTGCATCATCAGCAGCGACACATTGAGGGATCACGGCTGTTCACGGCGGCGTACAGGTGGCGCACAAGAGTGTACGGTGGTTCTCACGGCAGTAAACAACGGTCGATCCCACAAATTTCACGGGTTCGTTCGTATCTCGTCGGCCGTTCACGGATTTCACGGTGGAGCGGCAGTCGGCGTTCACGGGTTCCACGGCGGGGCATAAGTCGGCGGTGGTGATGGTCTGGTGGTGGTGACCATGACTACTGTGTGTCTAGGGTTCCGGCGAGGGTACCGGTGCCTCTCATAGTGTCTCTCATCGACCGATCTAGATACAGAATGGGACACTTGAATGTTATCTTGAACAACCGCAACGTCATTGACTTGAATCGACCGATCTAGATACAGAATGGGATACTTGAAGGTGATCTTGAAGTCAGAGACTTGAATCAGAGAATTGAATCGGTGTTCCAGCGAGAATTCAGGTAATCTCTTTTCGTTTGTATCTCTCCATTTTTATGCAGATCGGTTCATCGTGTAGTTAGTGGGCGAGCGTGAAGGAGATGGGAAGTGACTGTAGGTTCACCACCGTCAATCCAACATCGCGGTCACAACTACATCACCGGACCATCCCGGATGGGTCACTGCGGATTGGACATTTGTAAGTGTTTATTATTGTGTAAATCGGTGTTAATTTTAAGTTTTTTTTCTGTCCGTATGTTGCTTTTGAATTATTACATTTACTATATTTGAAGTGCTTATGTAAAAGTGAATAAAAATGACGTCAAGAGGAGATGAGATTGCTCTGATTGGCATAATTCAGTGTTTCTCATCTTTATAAGTTTTTTGTGACTGATATGCACATGTGCATTGCAGTTTATACGGTTTGAGACTAAAAGGTATTATACATCTATACTAGTAAATTATCTAAACTTGTGAATTATACTACTGCATTAAAATGATAAGCAATAAATTATACTGCATTGAATGATATGTAAATGTGCATTATGTTGACAAATACAATATGTCGTTATATATTAAATGATAATGCACATGTGCATTATGTGACAATTACATTATGCACGTGTGCATTATGTAGACATTATTATGTTGACAACTACATTGTGCACATTTGTGCACATGTGCATTATTTTGACAATTAAACTATATAGACATTTAACGACAATCCGTAACCATCAAAATTAATCATCACATATAAACTTTTAGCCAACCCAACGGTACATAACTATACATATGTTTAAACATCACTAATACCACCTATTTATCATTAATAAACATCAAACAACTAACTTGTTGTTTTCTTACGTATATTACTTATCATGCACATGTGCATCCCATTACCACACCCTGTAATAATTACAAAATTTTAAACAACTTTGTTATTTACACAGGAACAGTACGCCTATTGGCACCTAATGGCACCCCATATTGGATACCCGATGTTGACGATGATCCCGAAGAATCTGCATACATACAAGAATCTGAGCAAACTCTTAGACGTTCAACCAGACCAGAAGTCCGTAAATCAACCAACCCGACTTATTATTCTTGATTGAACTATTTACGACGATAAACGTTTTGCACTATATGTTTGTTTTCAAATGTTTATGATTATCATCGTTATATTTTTTTATCAATTACCTATTGTATGTGTTATACTTTGTTATCAATTACCTATTATATGTAATCGTTTCAAATTTTATTATTATCCATCTAACATATATGACCAAACTTACTATATTGACAGAAAAATGCACATGTGCATACATGTTTACTGTTTGACTCCATATAGTTACTGATATGAAAAAATGCACATGTGCATACACTTATTTAATTATGGTTACTCAATATTATATGCACATATATTATCTCCACTTTGGGGTTTCGGTAGTTCACCGGCACCAGTTCATGGTCTTCTCACTCGGCCGAGAGGCATTCACGGCGGTTCACGGCGGCGGAGAGCCGTGCACGGTGGTTTTCATGGCATATAGATAGTCGTGTTCATGTACTTCATGGCGGTTGCAGTCGGCACGATGTTTACAATGGCATATGGCGTCTTCGTGTCGATCCTCGTATATCAGATGAACCTCCTCATATATTGTCTGAAATATCATCATCATACAACATCTGATGCCGACTTTGGTGGTCCATCTGTTATCAATCCCGTTGATAGTCACAGAATTATGTCTAAAACTGTTGAAAGTCGACATACCCTTCATAGGTTTGAAATTCAGACTCTTGACTCTATGTATACATCACTTTGACAACACCTATAAATACAGATCATCAAGAGTTGCAATTCATTCGATTTGTGACTAAAGGTATTATATTGACTGTAAACGATGTTTATACTTTTGTACATGATATTGTATTAAATGATGTGCACATGTGCATTATATTGACTGTAAATGATGTTGTATTAAATTATATGCACATGTGTATCATGTTGATTGTAAATGATATTGTATTAACTTATATGCACATGTGCATTATGTTGAAAATTATACCATGTCGTTGATGTATGGATCCTGTTTATGTATGGATTCTGAACAGGTGCCTTATGGATGACTATCCAATTATGTACAGAATGACATTAAACAAAGGCTCTTGGGTGGCGGACAACTACAAAAAAAATGGAAGAACAAGCCGACAACCGGGGAGGCATGGGTGGAGTTTATGCATCTTATGGCGTGCTGAGGAATTAACAATCATTTACGTCACAATATTACACACTTGTGTATTTCTAACATATACTATACCAACCACCATATAACATTTGAAAACGTTGTAAACTGAATATAATCATCCGGTAACACATCATATATCACCACTATGCATACTAATTCACCTTATGCACATGTGCATTTCCAACATATACTATACCATATTACATCAAATTATGGAATTAACAATCACATAGTTGTCATCGTCCAATAAACAAATATAAATTATCGTTAAAAGAAAAATAACTAACATATAAACCATCATACAAAAAACAACCATAATTTTCAATATAACATCATTCTATCCAACTTTCTTTCATTAATGTTTTCCACTGTCTTGTCGCCCTTATCATCCATCACACAAGATCCATCACATCGTGCATTCGTCTACTTGTCCTATTCCTTGTATTTCTTTATCCTGCCGTAACTGCACGTGACATCAAAGAACATCGTTCAACAGAAAGTAACAATTGGATGCACATGTGCATATATTACCAACTGCATCATCGACTAATAACCAACCTTCTTTGGCTTTTCACTTAACACTTTTGTATTCACCTTCCTTATCATCACCTTCCTTATCATCACCTTCCTTATCATCTGGCAGTTTTGTTGCCCCTTTGTCATTCGATCTCAACAAAAGTGTTATTTTCTTCGCTTTTTCCATTTTTTTGCCTACAATAATAATTGAAACATAATATAATCAAACATGCAATTTCAATTAGTATGTGCATTAAACAACCTTTTTCATCACTATCACTGTAACGATATGAATGCGTGCATCTATATGCACATGTGCATCACATATTCTTATAATGATGCTTAAAATCAATCCATATGTAAAGTTTAATGTTATGTGCTCAAATTCAATATGCACATTTGCATCAATTTAAACAACAACATCAACAAAATCTAATTACACAGAATCATATACTCGTATATTAAACAAAGCTGCTCATGTTTGCTATGCACATGTGAATCACATGAAACAATAACACCATCATATCCTAATTACACAAAATCACAATAACACCATCATATCCTAATTACACAAAACCACGTATCTTTCACAAAACTTCACAAGTTCACTATGCACATGTGCATTATCTAAAACAACAATACCAGCATTTTCTAATTACCCAAAATCATATACATGTATTCTAAACAAATCTGCTCAAACTCACTATGCACATGAATGATATTATTAACTTTATTTGGTTCACATATACATACTAGGTCGGCTATGGCACTGTATAAGATATGTGCGATAACATAACAAGCACAGTTAACAGATCAACAAGTTGAATCACATTCATATAAATCATTGATGGAAATCAAAATTACTGATAAAAAAACAGATACCTAAAGAACAATATATATATCTACTGGTAATAATCTGATCCTTACCGAGTGTTACTGATAAAAAACAGATACTTAAAGCGTTGCACTTTGCCCTATTTTTTATCCAAAGAAACCCAAGCGTGTTAACTTCCTCCTTCAGACGTGTCAGATTCGTTTGCTTCCTATTAAAAACATCATTCATGTTTCTCCATATAAACAATAGCATAATCTGAATGATTGAGATCATAACCTGTTTCTATTTTTTAGATCCTCAGTAGCACTGATGCAGATACACAAAATCCTTCAGATCTAGCACGAATATTGATCCCAACTTGCACCATTCAGCGACAAAATCCCATAGACTTTGAGCCAGTCTGCATGAAAAAAAAAGTTGGCTTGCTGTTTCGTCCCCGTCATGGCAGATCTTGCAATCAAGGGCTGGAATTGGACATTTCTTCTACTAAGATTCGTTGTTGTTGGTAGTCTATCCAAAACAAGCCTCCAAACTAATAAATTTATTTTTAGCGGCACCCATCTGTTCCAAAAGAACCCGAAACCATCATTTGGAAACGACTTTTCCTCGATTATCTTCCTGATGTTACGAACTGTAAATAACCCTGAGGATTCCGGAGACCACATCCATCTGTCTGGACCCACCTCAAAAGAGACCGCATTCGCTGCATAGGTTAAGTCCGACAACTCAGCCAGTTCAGACGGGTTAAGTTGCAGCCTAGACCATTGGAGATGCAGCGTTAGTTGTCCGTTTTCTACCCGCATCCGCTCTTGTAGACACGCTGATTTGCGGCGTTCCAGCGCATATAAAAGTGTGTACCTGCTGCACAACGACTGGTCACCCAACCATACTTCCTTCCAGAATGTTACTTAACTTTCTGAGCCCGCTTAAAAACGACATTAGATCCACCCCCAAACCTGCAAAATCGTTGGAAATATTGGCAATTTGTTTCCACGTGCCAAGTGCGGACAATTTAACTGGAATGAACTTATTAACCTATTCTAGCAAATTATGCACATGTGCATAAATATACGTATTTTCATCAATATGACTGACCCTTTTAAACTAATATGGCAAAATATGCATATGTGCATAACTATGCACATGTGCATTAGCATGACTGACCTTATCAACAGTTTTGCTTCATTAAAAAAAACCCTAACCCGTAACAAATCCAATTTCGTATTACCACCAATCATATTTAACATTAATCAGTAACAAAATTACATACAAAAAAGCACATAACTACCACATTACAGATTGTGCTATCACACAACAATCGCCCTTAATCCCTCAAAAATTATATACATCACACCATTTTCACTAATGCATATAAGAAACGAAGATTAAGCCTCATATTCACATATAAAAGATCTGAATCGGTGATTAAGCTTCATGCTAACATATAAATATGCAAAACAAAGTGTATAAACTTACAAATTCATGGAACGGTGTAATGACGCTGGATATTCCGACAATAACTAGGTTATGGCAGTTCATTGGACGTTTGTTCTTCAAATTCTCCCTAATTATGCCACAATCTTCAATGATTCTGTTCTTTTTTGCCCTAATTTCGCATATATAACGAATATATGCTCGATGACTCTTTTATTTGTGCCCTAATTTCGAATATACTACGAATAAAGGATGAATGGTAAAATCGAGATGACGAATTTTGGAGAATCTGGAGTGACGGATGTGAACTGAGATGACGAATTTTGAAGTCCAGGAGTATCAGACGTGGGTGTTTAGGAGGAGGCTCTTAATGTCAGGTGTTTAGGAGGAGACATTTAGTTTCAATTTTGTTATATATTTACAGTATTGCCCCCTGTTCACATTGGTTCTCGCGGTTCTCGCAATAAAGGTGGTTCTCGCATGAACCTTACCCTATATATATTGTACGTGAGGCAGGCATCATAGATGGTCTCGATATGGACCATGCGCCAATGGTGTCGTTTAATCATTTAAGTATTGCACGCGAGGAATTGTTGGTAGATCTATCGGGTTGACAACCCCGTCGTGACCTGTCGCCCCATGTCAAGTCAAACGACGAATTGATATTCTGTTTATAGTCTAGCCTTAATTATCCTTACATTGTAAATATATAGTTCGTAATGTCTAGCTAACTTACGAGTCCGAATATTTGACGCTATAAATTTAATACGTAAACTTGGGATGATGCCTTGTTTGGAGGTTTCAGACGAAAAACCTACGACGGTTGACCCATGAATTTTATTAAGGAAATGAATAAACTTTCATAAATTATATGGATGTTTTATAATAAACACATAATTAGAAAGCTATTTCCTTGGGATCAAATTGTTTAAATTTGAATATGTGAACTCACCTTCCTTTGTGTTGACACTTAATTTTAACGTGTTCTTCAGGTACTTGAGTTCGGCTTCGGGAATCATGGCGTATCTTGTGGTCGTTGATGCATGTTTTGTCACTTAATATGTTGGACTAACTTTTAAAACTTACTGGGACAAATGTAATAAGATCCGTAAGAGTCAGTACAACTTAATTATGTCGTGGTTTTGTCATGTTTCGAAACGTTATGTTAAGAACTTATGTTTTTAAATAAGTTAATATGTCCAACAATTAAATGCATCGTTCAAACAAGATATTAATGGGCACCAACTTCCGTCACCACTACGTTTTATATTCCGCTGCGACGTTTTGAGGTGTGACATATACCAAGCCTTAAATTAGTCACTATCTTGAGAAACTCTTAAGCATTGCATATTCAGAGGTTCAATCTCGGTTTAGAGCAACTATTTTATTTGCCAGCTACAAAAATATGAATTTTGAAATCAAAGAGGCTCTTTTGAAAAATCTTATAGAGGAAGATTTCCACACTAGATATAAAGTTAAGAAGATTTTAGTTTTACTTAATTCATTTGTGGTTAAAAGGTTGTGATAGCTAACAAAAGAGTAAAATCATGGTAATGGGTCATATTAATCAAATTTAGAGAAAAAAAGGTCAACTGATTATTGACTTTAATGTGATTTGTCTACATGTTCCTTTGTTTCCATGTTTTTTATTCCTAGATATTTTTGCCAAAACACAGTATGATGATGATTTTTTATTCTATAGGTCCAACATTTCGTTGAATACTGTTGATCCTGTTAAGTTGGCCCATGGATTGCAGCTTCAGTTTAATTTTTCACCAGTTTAATTTTTCACCAAACTGGATGATATGATAGAGTTTTGTTTTGTGGAAAGAACCAAGCATGAATTGAATGAAGCGATGGAATAATCTTCATTTATCTAATTTTTGTATATAGTGATATACTAGGTTGTATACCTAAAACACAGACACGCTTTGGGTGAATTCGACCTATTTCACCAGTTTGACCCATGAGTCCCACTTTTTAGTTAAAAACGTATTTTAATATCTATTCATCTAACATTCATTCTTCTAAATGGAAGATCCAAGTATATGGATCCTTGATCACAACTATCATGAAGCCATGTTCACCATCCATGGTAATTCTTAAATTTAACATATATAGAAGTGATAAGTACCTTTTCTTAATAGATGTGTATTATAATTATATGGTTGTGCTCTATTGCAGACATGTGATGAAGCCATCTCTACGCTAGACATGCTTGGCAAGGATTCTTGCAAAGATGGTTCGTTGCATCTTACCATGTTTGCTTACAAAAGATTTTCACTATGCCCTTGTAGTAAGATACTATTTGTGATTCTTGTAGTAAGATACTATTCATGATTATTTGATTATATGTGCAGTACTAACATGGTGCATCGCTCTCACTGCTTGGGTCATCAATGTTTTGCTTAATGCCTAACCACCATCAAGAGTGCAATGAGTATATGAGTATACTTTTGGTTATCAGATGTAATAGGAGTATATTTTTGGATATTACAATTATATGAGTTTGTAGTTTGATGTTGATTATCCGTTTTCCCCGCTGCAACACGCGGACGGGTGTAAATACTAATTTTAATATAAATTGTAGAGTAAATTGCCCAAATCGTCTCTGAGATTTGGGCGTATTTGCCAGTTTTATCCAAAACGATTTTTTGTCATGTTGTTCTTCACTTTTGACAATTTTTGCCATTTTCATCCAGTTCACTATCATGGTTTTTTTGTTAACTCAGGGGCATTTTGGACATTTTACCATTTTTCTCTTTTTTATTTTCTTTTCTATATTTTTTCTAACCTATAAATAAAAAAACAAATATATATATATATATATATATATATATATATATATACATATAGGATTAGGTTCAAACGTGAACAAAATCCCAAGAGTGAACTACGTGAACTGATCTGCGCCCTTGATTTTTATGATCTTGAGATTAAAGTGAGTGGCATGATGGTAATTATTTGATTAATTTTTTCCATTTAATTAAATACAAAAAGGGTATATGTGTAATTTCAATCTTAAATTGATTGCATAAATCTCTCACAAATCAAGTAATCAATTATCCTCTTAAATTGATTGCATAAATCTCTCACAAATCAAATCAAGGATTAGGAAAGATGTAACTTAATTCAATTACTAAAATAATTATTTGTTTAAATGCGATGTACACATGTGTATTCTGATTTTGCCTCTTTTTAATGCGATGTACACATGTGTATATCGTCTGTTTTTGTGATATCTCAGATTTTTTTTTGTATTGAATGTTGATGTACACCTGTGAATTACTGTACACATATGTACGATGCTAAGTACACATTTGTACTGTTCTATTTATATCCAAGTACACATGTGTATACCGTTGAAATATGAATGTTACGTGGATCTTAAAAATCAAAATTTGAATTCTGGTGATGAAATCTGAAATAAAAATTAAAATTAAAATATGGTGATTTGTTGTTTGTTTTGATAATTATCTTATTAATAAATAAACATAATGTGGATAATGATTTTAAATTAGGAAAGATGTAACTTAATTCAATTATTAAAATAATGATTTAAATCTAATTTTTTATATAATTACAATCCTACTCTTAACAACTAAAAAGGAAATCAAGGGTCCATATCTGTTCACGCAGTTCACTCTTGAGAGGTTGTTCACGCTGGAACCCTACCCTATATATATATATATATATATATAGGGAGAAGATCATGCGCGAACCACCTCTTATTGTGAGAACCGCGAGAACCAATGTGAACACACCAAAAATGCCTAAAAATAGCTAAAAATCACACAATTTTTTTTTGAATTTTTTAATATTTTTTATAAAAAAATCGCTACTTTTCGAAGCTAAATTTTTTTTTTAATTTTTTTTTGGCTTCTATAAGTAGCGATTTTAACATGAAAAATATAAAAAATTCAAAAAAAATTTTTTAGATTTTTTTTTATTTTTTTAGATTTTTTTAGGTTTTTTGAGGGTTTAGTTTTTAGCATTTTAGCTTGGGGGGGGGGGGGTTTAGCTTTTTTTTTTGGGGTTGGGGGGTGGGGGAGGGGGGTTTAGGTTTTTTTTTGGAGGGGGGGGGGTGGGGGTTAGGTTTTTTTAGCTATTTTAGGTTGTGTTCACATTGGTTCTCAAGGTTCTCACAATAAGAGTGGTTCTCGCATGAGCCCCTCCCTATATATATATATATATATATATATATATATATATAAGACCTACCCCACCCCACCCCACCCCACCCACCCTACTCTCCTTCTCTCTCTATATATATACCTTTACAACTTCGCCCCTCTCTCTTTATAAATCTCAAACATGCCCGTTACTGTTTCCCCAACCCTAATTTCAACTGCAACAGTTATAGGCTTATAGCAACATCATACACACTGATACATAATGAAACCAAAACTATAAAAAATCAGAACAACAAGAAGAACTATTATTGTTGATGAAATTGAGTAATTAGTTGACCGACCAAAGGAGTCATTGACCAAAGTAGTGAACACGATGAACAACACCGGAGTTGTAGCGACGGTGCGGTGCTGTGGAAGTTGTTGCACTCGGTATTTTCATCAGTGAATCATGAGGTTAGGTTAGGGTTTGAGGTTAGGGTTTGCGACATTGTTGGTGGATATTTTGAGGAAATCACAAAGACTAAAATAGTAATTAACTATTAGGGAAAAGAATACTGAATTGCCACTAACTGCCCCATCTTGAAGGTTATTTTTCTTACACTAGATTGTCAGGATCAATTGTTAAAAACTTTAAACGGTCCAAATGATCCTAAATTGTGATTTCAACTTCCACAAACAATCATGGTCATCATCATAATCAGTAAATCCCACCAATTGTAAAGTTAAGGCAGAGTCTGATGAGGGTAAGATGTAGATAGCCTTAGATCTATCCCGTAAGAATAGAGAAGCTGCTTCCAATGAGACCCTCAACTCAATAGTAGTTTTACATCAAGTCTTGGACATAAGACACATAACACTTAGCAATCGGGACAAAGGCCGATTAGTGCATGTAACCCCTTATCTTTCGGCTATCAACGTCACCACATGATGTATAATTAACCGTCCGCCGTTTTTAACATTATTTTTTACGAAATTAGTAAAATAACATTAAAATTAGTACAATTTTACTTTTACCCTCTGAGGGTCCACACATATATACACTATACGCGCACACCTCAACCGGGACGTAACATCCACAAACAATAAAATATGTAATTGTGTCTTTATAAAACTCTACATGTCGTGTACTTTGTAAAGTTAAATTAATATTTATCTATTATACAAAGCAGAAATGGCATATTTTCTAGAACTAAGTTTCTTGCTTAAAACCGAGAAAAGAATAATATTAAACCTTAATGACATCCTTTGATGAAATTTGTTTTCATATTATAACCTGACAAGTAAGCCAGTGCGAGCATCTATCCGGCCTTATGTGCTGCAAGAATATTATATTAAAGGATGAGATGAGATGTGTATTTATTTAAATTAATAAGTAAACTAGTTTTGCATAATATAGGAATAGCAAGTGGTGATATCATTTTCCTATTATATAGACTTAACAACTCAAAATATGATATTGCAAAGTCAATGATTAACCTAGCCAGCTTGCATATCTGATATTAAGAGAATGTCAAAACTAATTAATGAACTTATAATCAATATTTAATTGTTTATTAAGAAGATACAAGTGAATAGGATATAATTTCTTGTTATCGATTTCAATTATGATTCGGTTCTTGATTTGAGCAAATCGATACCGATTTGTTTTTGGGTGGCATTGGATTTACTTGTAGGAGGATGCACATAGGAATTGTTTGCAGAAAAAAGTTTGCAATTTTTTTTCAATACAGCATTTGATCTTCTTCGTTTCCTTCTATACATCGTCAATAAATCAATAAATCGCCATGTCTCTTATACCACTTTTTAGGATCATTAGAACTTGATTTTATATATAATTACTATTAAGTCTGAGTTTATAAGTTTTGTGAAAAAGCTAACAATTAAGCTCAAAACAATTTTATATTGCTATAAAGATAAGTAATCACAAACGAGAAGTCATCAACAATTGTTTTTCATTGATTTATAGGTTTTACAAAAGATTGATTATACAGACTCACCCTTAGATTGATCACTATAATAGAAATTGTTCGTACAAAAGAAAAGATGATGTGTAGTGATGAATAAATCTCTAAGACGTGAGATCTATTTATACTATGTACGAAAGTTCTGTTGGTGATTGGTTGACATCACCCTGATAGTGACATCTAACATTCGTAACAGAAAAGTTTCATAGATGTTGCAAACAAATGTGCAAATCTAACATCTGATTTAACTAGGCTAAACACTCATACAAAACAAGTAAAGTTACATTGGGAAACCTTTGTTTGAGCTATTCTCTGTTGCTTTGATTACAAACATCTGTTTGGCCAGACAGATGTTTGGTCTTCTTCAACAGACATTTGCTCTTCAACAGACCTTGTTTCTTCTTGAACAACAGTTCCAAGGATTTGATCAGATGTTTGTTTGTCTTCAACAGATGCTCTAATTTAGGTGATCAAGATTCACTATCTTTGGGAGAATCTAGTTCAAGCTTCTATTTATTTCTTGATCACTTGATCATGTTTTGACTTTAAATATCATCTGCTTTTTTGTAGGTCCAACAATCTTCCCCTAGAACAAATGATTTCAAAACAGATGTTTATTTGATCAAATTTTATTTCTCTTCAACTTATCTCTGACTTGGGCTTTAAATTGCTTTTCAATTCTTTCTGAGAGTAAGTCATCAGCACCCCTTTCGAGTGGAAGACCCAGTAGATCTTGCAGATCTTCAATTTCCAGGCTCATCACACTATTCATTAATGTTTTACTTCTCCATTTGCCCTGACAATTTTCAATTCATGGCTTGCTCTTTTTGGGACCATTTTAGAATTTTAGAGGCTGATGGAGTTATTGGGGCTGATTTTATTGGAAGAGGTGAGGGAATAAGTTTTCCTAAGATTTGGCTAAGCAGTTCCCCTGGTTTGGCATCTGGGTGCCCATACATGAGTTCATTTTGATCCATTTCTTCCTTATATCTTCTTCATAACTTTTTAGATCATCTGCAGACATCATCTTTTGTCTCTTAAGATAGCTTCTAAGGCTGAGGAGACATTCTTTGCAGATGGAAGTTCTAAGGGACTTACCAGAGAGCTGGTGGATATTTTGGTGTCTTCATAGTTTGGCTTTATGGGACTGAGGGATCTTTAGCTCTTAGTTCTTCTAGTTTCTTGTAGCTCCCTTTGATTGTTGGTTCATCCTATTTGCCATTGACTGCATAGACCCAACTTTGCTGCCACCATCTATTCCTTCATTCTTCTTAATTCAACTGCTTTTTGACCAACAGGGTTTTTACTAGGGCTGTGCAACGTTTCAGAACTGGACCGAACCGAACCCGAACCATTTAATTCTAAATATAAGAACCGGAACCGAACTGTATTCTAGAGGTTCCGGTTCGGTTTGGAACGGGGTTAAATGATTCTTGCGTAAACGGTTATTGCCGGAACCGGTTGTCAATTAAATCCTAAAAATAACAACCAAATAAAAAAATTAAAACAATAAACTTTTTATAACTTATAACTAAGAGTTACAACATCCAAAAGTCAAACCGATCAGAGTAAAAGTAGCAACAATAAAATGTTTTAAACCGAAAGTATACAATGTAAAAAAACAAAAGTTAACTAAAAAACTTTTAGTTAATCATCACAAAAACTTCATTCAAACATTGTATCAAAACTATTTTTATATTCTTTAATACTAGATACATTTTTTAAATATAATATTTAAAGTTTAAATGAATTAATAGGGGTTTTAAATATATTATTTAAAGTTTAAAACCAAACTGGTTCTAACGGTTCTTTAATCGGAACTTCCGATTATAACCGGAACCAAACCGGGAACCGTTTTCTCCCAAACTTAAACCGGAACCGAACACGAAATCCAATAAAATGGTTCGGATCTGGCGGTTCCGGTTCTAGCAGTTCAGAACCGTAAATTGCTCATCCCTAGTTTTTACCTGCTTTCCAGTTGGGAAGAGTGGGCTTGATATCAGGATTGAGCTTTAGCTTCTCAATCCTAACAATTTCTTACAAAAGGGCTTTTGTAGTCCATCCTGAGAACTGAGCCCTTCTGGCAGAAGAAGGCTTGTTCTTCATTATAAATTCCAAGTAATATTTCCTTAAGGCTTTTCTGACCTCAGGGTTGTTTACTAGTCCTAGAGAATCCTTTTGACTAACATCTTTTGCAAAATCTTCAAATCTATTCACATTTTGTGAATTCTATAGACTTGATTTGCTGAGCCTCCTTATAACTTTTCCCTTTGCTTTTGAAAGCAACTATCTTTTCAGCTTGTTTGATCTTCAATTCCAGGTACTCTTATACATTTTTAGGCTTTTGATATCTTTTGAGGGACAAAAATGTAAGTTGGCTGATGTCAGTTGTAGAGTAGAAATATTGTATCTCTTTTGATACATTTTCTAACTCTAATGGGTCAAGTATAGTGGTGGTGGGTGGTTTTGTAGGTGGAGTTGTGATGGTGAGTGATGTAGTTGTGGTTTTGAATGGTGATGCATCAGGAGTTTCTTTATTATCATCTTGGACAATGAATTTAGTTCTCCTGGTTCTGGTTTAAAGTATTTGTGTTTTTGATGGTGGTTGTGGAAGTTGTGTTGTTGGTTTTCTTTTGTAGATAAGAAGTCCTTTAGGGGACTTGTGTGTTGGTGGTGGTAGTGTACTTGTAATATCTGTTGTCACTTTTGTAGTGCCAATAGATGTTTGGATGACGGAAACAGTGGTTTGAGTGGTGGGTGTTTGGATAGATGTGACAGTGGTTAGGATAGTTGTTACAACCTTGGTTTCTGGAACCTCTGCTGAAGAACCTTGGTTATCTTGAATTTTCTTTCTTTCATTGATCTCTTGCACTGTTATCTGCATATTAGCTTCCCTAGTATCTGTCCTCTTTTCTTTCTCTACCGCTTTAGCAATCTCTTCTTTCCTTGACTTTTTAAGAGCCACATTTTCAGGCCTTTTTCAGCCTTTTTGACAAGAGTTGGGAACTTCTTTGCATTCTTCCTCCCCCCTTTTGGCATCATCTTGATATTTAGGGAAAGTGAGAGTTTTTCTAGTGTTCTCAAGGATAACGTCTTTGATTGTAACAGCCCAGCGTAACCGCACCATGATATTGTCCGCTTTGGCAGCCATCACACACTCAGCTCCTACCCCTCACGGTTTTAAAACGCGTCATGATGGTGAAGGTATCAAGCCCCTTATAAGGAAGCCTTCGTTCCCCTTCACAACCAGTGTGGGATGTTACAATCCACCCTCCTTACGGGGGTCAGTGTCCTCGCTGGCACACCGGTCCGGTCCCTGTCTTTGATACCATCTGTAACGGCCCAGCGTAACCGCACCATGATATTGTCTGCTTTGGCAGCCAGCACGCACTCAGCTCCTACCCCTCACGGTTTTAAAATGCGTCATGATGGTGAAGGTATCAAGCCCCTTATAAGAAAGCCTTCGTTCCCCTTCACAACCAATGTGTGATGTTACATTGATGGCTTTAAATTCTGTGTGAGTATCTTTTTACTTGGCATCCACCATTTGTCTTATGAACTCTATATACATGTTTTGTTTTTCTTCTGCAGCTTGCTTTTGAAGGTGAAGATATGGTTGAACATGCTCCCACATTTCTTTTGCAATGTGTGCATTTGTTGGTAGAGGTCTTGAATTTTGTACCAAAGTTTTCATCATTTCTTTGATTTCTTCAACTGGTGATTCTAAGTTGATGAATTTCTATGTCAATTCAGGATAGTTTAATGCATCACCTAAGTTAATAGGATCATTTGAATTCTCACTAAAGGTGGTTGTACCTAATTTTGAATCAGGTGCCCCTTTTTCTAGGTACTAGGACTTCCTACTAGTGAAAAGACTATTGTCTCAACAGTTGTTGCCTTCAAGGGGGTCTTTATGATGTAACCATAGTCCAACTTTGATACTCTTGTCTCTACAGTTTTAGTAGCTACCCCACTTGAAATACCTACAAGTGCCTCTTGGGACACAGGTGATGTAGCCTCCTCTACTTGTGGGATTGCAATGATTTCTAAGCTTGCCCTAGTCGCTTGATAAAGTATACTCTCCGTGACTTGTTGTTGAGAGGGACTAGGTATATGCAAGTCAGTTGTATCAATTGCAATAAGCAATTTTTGGAATGATGATGAATTATTATAGTGAGTGGAGGTGTGGAAAGAGAAGCAGCCCCGAGAGAGGGGCTTGAGAAGAGATATTTAAGTGAATCAACTCCCTCTTGATTTGGTTCCCCTGTGCTTACAACACTCTCCTTTTGTGAGGATGGGTGAAAAGTTTAGATAAGTGGAGATGATTGCATCTGTTGTGAGGAAGTAACAACATATGTTTGCTGTATTTGTGCTACAGCAAGTACCTATGGCATCTCAACCCCCAGAGATACTGTCTTTTTGATTTTTCTTTTGATCTGGGGATGAAAATGGAAGTGGTTTTTGTGGAAATGTCTGGTGTATATTCCATAGTGTTGGGTTGTGCACCATGGTCACCAGGGGCAGTGGGCTCAATAGCAGATGTTGTAACATTCATTGCTTGGTTTTGTAAAACATTTAGTTCACCCATATTTTCTTGATTTTTAGTCATCATGCGGGTAAAAGTTTCGTTTGAAAGACTGTTAATTTTAAGGGCTGCACCCTGTTCAAAGCTCCCTTGTCTTAAAACATTTTTTAGGTAAAAACTTAACAATCTAGGATAAACTAAAAAAGGATTTCCAGTTCCTCTCTTATTGCTTTTATGTTTGCTACCGAATCCATAAACAGTGTCTGGAATAGCTTGTAGTTTGAGTTTATCAAAATAGCATATCCCAGATACTGACTTTTTAGGGGAATTTCATTAAAAGTTGTGGTCTTTGCAGACAAGCAAACCAAGAGTGTATGGAAAAAGAATTTCATTTTAGGTTTGAACTTTGGTTTAAAAAATGTTGCTCCCACCATTTGAGCTTCATAACCCCTTTCTATGAACTCATGTTGTAAGTCATTTTCAGGGAAAGTTTCCATACCTGCCAAATCATGTAGATTAAACATGTTGGAAATGGATTCTGAAGTTATCTCAAGATGTTCCTTATTAATGGTAGAGGTGATGCTATAGGGCTTATTGTTTTGAAGTGAAATTTTTGCATTTTCCCAAAATTCCTGTAGAGTGGATAAATGGATAGGGGTTTTTGTAGGGAGGATGGTGAGATATTTGGAGGATGTGATGATATCAATGATGGAGTGAAAAACCGTGAGGATACAGAAAGTAGTTGTGGGAAGACTTCAATTCGAGAGCCATGGTGAGATTTGGTCAAATCTTTTGAAAATCTTTTAACAGAAAATCTTTAGATGAAGCACAAAGTTTGTTTGAAAGCAAAATAAGAGGTTTTTCTCTTTTGAAATGCTTTGATTTTCATAAGTGTAGAAGATGGATGTAAACTTTGTTTGACAAGGGTTTTTATAGGGTTTGAGGAACAAGGATGTCATCGTGGCCATCGGTTACCTTTTTGGTTTACGTGGCCAGTTGTTATTCACTATGGCAAACCACTGTTCAGAACGTGGATCTTTTTGAGGAAACCTTTTGAAGAAGGAAGATAAGGTCTATTTTCAAAATATTTGTTTGAAACCTCTATTGTGCTTAACCAATATTTGAGTGACCAAATAAGTGGTTTGAACATCTGTTTGACATTTGGTAAACGGATGGATGGAAACCCATGTTTGAAACCTCCGTTGGGTTAAACAGAGTTTTGAAGTGAAAACAGTGATAGGTTTTGACAAACAATGGATATGTTCGAGTTTTTATAGTCAAACAGTGGATGGTGAATCAGTGGTTCTTTGTCTCAAACAGTGGTTAACCAAGGTTAAACAGAGTTTTGAACCATTGAAATAGGTGTTTTACTCTTTTGAATAGAGTTTTGTTTTCAGTGATTTTTCACTATCTTTTCTTGGTTTTACAAACTTCAATTTTTGATTTTCTTGTTTAAAGACAACATATTAAGCAAGAAACTTTTAGTGCATTTTTGAAACATTTTCTTTCCTTTTATTGAGATAGAGATATGTGTTAGAATAACATGTGTTTGCATTTTCAAATTGCCAATAGTTGTTTCCTGTAGAAAGTGGTGAATGGTTCAATTTTAAAGATGATCCATAGCATTATCTGTTTTGGATTTGGTGGTCTCTACCACTGCATCACCTCCTTAGGATTGGTCATTTGTCACTAGAAGTTTTTGTACCATCTCAAACAGTTGTTTTTAGCCCTCTACAAACATTTGCACACTTGGTCAATTGTTGGTTGACCATTCCCAATGAGATAATTGTACCATGAGGATGTCTATTGACCCTTGGCTTTTGGGGTATGTGCACAGGTTCTTCATACCTATAAGGTACCCCGGTGCATGGTGGTTGCCCATAGCCTCTTGGAAGTGCATTTTGTGGTGAAATTTGTACTTGATCATCCTTGTGTGCAGGTATTGATTCAAGTTTTGTGTGACAAATGTGTGGCTGGACTCAACACTTTTGAGAAATGATTGTGGATGTCGATAGGGACACCATCCCTTTTGAAACATATATTCTTTCTTGACCTATTTTGATTAATATCATAGGGTTTAAGAAAAGATGATTGTTGGGTTAAATGATTGAGTTTTCCACAGATGGTGCACACAAGTGTAGACTCACAGATGTTGTTACCTCTATTAATATCATAGGCTTTTAACTTGAAACCGTCGTTTGCCAGATGATTTTTGTCCTCAAAATTGACACAACAAATTTGAGGTCTTACCATTCCTGGTATCTTTATCTCTCTTTCAGCAACAGATGTTTTAACATCTGTTTGAGAGTTGGTAATAGGAACAACTTTATCTTGGGTGGCTTAAGACCATCTGGGTTGGTGAAATCAATTGGTTTGAAGTTTTCAAGAACATCACATTCATCTGACCAAGTTGGTTTAAATTCATACTTTTGTTTTTTAGATTGAATGGAACCTTGTGGCTTTTCAAGAATTATTTTCTTGCCACTAGGTTCAGTGATCTTGACTTCTTCACCATTTGAAGTGGTTGGTATGATCTCAACCATTTCTGAGTCAATGGAAGTGCTGGCAAGTTGTTCTTGATCATATTTTCTAAACCTAACATCAAACTTCACATGGTTTTTTTCTTTATTTTTCCAAGAGCATCTCATAACCATTACAAGATTTAACTCTTCTTTCACAGGCGATCTGTGTAGATTCCAACCCTCCTTTTTACAATTTTGATATTTTTCTAATTGTTTGGAGTTGATCTTTGATTATGGTTGCTTCATGTTTCAGACTGCTTACTTCAAGGTCTTTTTCAACAATTCTTGTTTTAAACTCTCTTTTCAATTTTTCAAGAATTATTTCACTGATTTGTGCATTTTCTCTTAGGTTTCCATTCACGTCTTTGATATTAGCAAATGTTATGATGCATTTGTTAGAACACAACTCTTTGAGAGTTTGAGGTGATACCTTAGAGGCAGCCATTCCAACTTGATCCACACTGATGCAATCAGTGGAACTTTTGGGATAGTTTTTATCCATGCTCCCTGCATGCTCCTAGTCACCAACAGATGTTTGACCTGGGCTTCAGCATTTTCACTAGCAATTCCTTCACCACCAGTTGTTTGAACTAGATCTTCTTCACATGAGATATGTTCAAGAGCCATAAAACAAATATTTGCATGTTCATCACAATCATTTGCTACGAAAGAAAAATTTTAATCAGTTAAGTTTTCAGGCAAGCTACTCTAATCAACATAGCCTTGACTGAAAAAGCTTTGTTGATTTAGCTCTGCAGGTGCAGGAGTAGGAGCAACTTGTGGTGTTTCAACATGTGCTATAGGCATTTGAATATACTGAACCTGAGGGACTCGTGGTTCTTGAACATAATGCACTAGCACAGGATTCATGGTTTGTGCAAAGTAGGGTGTGTTTTGCACATTTGGCCCAGGGGTATTTTAGGGATAAAATAGTTGTTGTGTATTAGACTGAGGTCTTTGATTAGGATATGTGATCAATGGTGCAAAATTATTTGATTGACTCTTGCACTCTCTTGCAAAGTGACCTAATCTATTACACTTGAAACATTTGATTTTAGATTCATCCAACCCCACTTTTAACATCCCACTCAATCCTGGATATGTCCTACCAGTCCTTTTGTAAAAAATTATTTGCTCTTAGACTTAGTAGTGCCACTTGATGCAATATATCCACTTCCTTTAGGTCAGTTGGGTTTATGTGCTTAAGATCATCAAGTACAAACGACAAACTGTCAGGACCATGAATATCATCGTTTGCTGCAAATGCATAACTTGTCGAATGTTGACCAGAGTTGATTCCAGTTGATATATCAATAAAATGATCAAAACTCTGATCATTTCCCATTCCAGCAGATGATCCCTCCTGACTCAAAAGTGCCACGTTACCGAAACATAACTGTCGGACACTTTTCTAGTTTCCTGGAGCTTCTTTTTCTGGATAAGATCCCTTTCAAATGTTAGGAGCCTTCCATGAAGCTGAGTCAGGCTCATGTCCTTAAAGTCTGGGTACGTCCTCATTATTATAGCAATAGTGTCCCATTTCTCAGGTAAAGATCTTAAAAATCGGTTACTTAAAGTGGTTTTAGAAAATTCTTTGTTAACCAACTTTAGTAAACTGATTAGACATGAAAATCATTCAAACTACGGAGTCAGAGATTCTCCCTTAACATGAGTGAAAGTTTCATATTGTTGGTTAAGGATTTCTCGAGTGTTCTCGATAACTTCCTCCGTTCCACCAAATTGTTCTTTCAGTGCATCCCACAACTCTTTGGCGCTGTTACAATGCAACAGGCCAACATAGATATCATTCGACAGAGTCATTGCCACAATGCTAAAGGCTTTGGCATCTAGCTCGAATTTTTGATAATCTTGCTCAGAGTAATTCTTTGGCTTCTTTGGAGCAAACACATTTGGGATTTCGATACCTGGTACCATTAGAATATGTGGTCCGAATACAACAGACTTCCAACACCCTGTATTTTGTTGAGCGGGTATAATCCTATGTTGCCAGATTTAGAATTTGGATCTGACAAGTATAGGTGGTTTTTAACTAAAGCCGGTGTTGTGGGGATCATTATATGACATTTTTTGTTCTTTATCAGAAAAACAGAGGATGTGATAGACAGTATTTAGTTCTCCACTTTACAACTCTGTGATACGAACAATTTGGATCTTTATTGAGCTAATCTTTATGTGTTAAACTGACTGTGAAATCAAGTTTAACGTGACCAAGCTCTGATACCAATTGTTAAGTCTTAGTTTACAAGGTTTGTGAAAACTAACAATTAAGCTCAAAACAATTTTGTATTGCTATAAAGATTAGTAATCATAAATGAGAAGTCATCATCAACAATTGTTTTTCATTGATTCAAATGTTTTACAAAAGATTGATCTATAGACTCCCCCTCATATTGATCACTATAACAGAGACTGTTCTTACAAAAGAAAAGGTGATGTGTAGTGATGAATAGATCTCTAACAGGTGAGATCTATTTTTACTAAGTACAAAAGCTCTATTGGTGAGTGACTGACATCAACCTGATAGTGACATCTAATATTCGTAATAGAAAAGATTCCACAGATGTTGCAAACATCTGTGCAAATCTAACATCTGATCTAACTATGCTAAACACTGATACAAAATAAGTATTATTACATTGGGAAACCTCTATTTGAGCTATTCTCTGTTTCTTTGATTCCAAACACCTGTTTGGCCAGATAGATTTTTGGTCTTCTTTATCAGACCTTTGCTTCAACCTACCTTTGCTCTTCAATAGACCTTGTTTCTTCTTGAACAGTGGTTCCAAGGCTTTGATCAGATGTTTTCTTGTCTTCAACAGATGCTCTGATTTAGGTGTTCAAGATTCACTATCTTTGGGGAGAATCTTGTTCAAGATTCTGATTATTTCTTGATCACTGGATGATGTTTTGGCTTTGAATATCATCTGTTCTTTTGTAGGTCCACCAATTAGAGTATAGGGAATTAGGATTACATAATTACACAAACCATCATATACTAACAAACATTACAAATTAACCAAAGGTTTATTTAATCTATCTAACGTACTCCCCGCAGTCTAAAGGAACGGATCTTGAACATTAAGACTGTCGCGAGAATCCATATACAACTATGATGGTAAGCCTTTGGTGAAGATATATGCAAACTGGTGAGCCGAGGGAATGTGTAATACACGCACTTGACTAATGTCAACATGTTCCTTTACAAAAGTGTATATCTAATTCCACATGTTGGTGCATAGCGTTGGTGCTTTACAAGGTTGAACGCTAAATATAACGCGCCGACATTATCACAAAACATAAGAGTGACCTGAGACACTAGACGATGTAGCTCAAGAAGAAGATTGAATTGGCTTGCAAAGGGTGTTGATGTTCCGTCTACTTTATGTCCATTGTGTAGTGATGGTTCGTAATCGAGTCTTCATGTGTTTGTTGAGTGTAACTCGATAGGATTTGGGATTTGGTTGAATGGTGGTTAGAATTGAAGCTCCCAACGTTGAGATTCTCTTCAGACCTTAGGGTTTGGCTTGATAATTTTAGCGTGAACTTTGGCCAAGAAAGAAATGATGGGAGCTATTATCTTTGTAGCTTGGTGGACAATTTGGAAGCTTCAGAATGATAAGGTTTTCTTGAAGAGTCGTCTAAAGATTGCATTGCTTGATGTGGTTTATTTCTTTTTTTATTAGTACTTGAGTAGGAAGAATAAGTGTAAATTAACTTTGATAGAGTGGTTGAAAAACCGTCTTTTTTCATGTAATTCATTCTTGTTTTTGACTGCTTAGTTTCTTGCTAGTTGATACTTTCTAATACAATACTACCGTTCAAGGAAAAAAACAATGATTATTACAACACCAATATAAAGAGTAAATTACAAAAATCATCTTTTATGTATGTCACTTATTGCAAACTGTGTCCTTTGTCTTCAATAATTACAGAAAGCGTACTCGATGTTTGCAAACCCTTGCAAGTTATGTCCTTTAGCCCTAACCCAGTTAATTTTTGTGGTTAAATTTGACTAAATGGACCCCACATGAGGGTATATTGGTCATTTTACCCTAATACTAAAAAATAAAATTATAAAAAATTCAGATCTTCTCTCTCTTAACTCTAATCTTCATAATCTGCACATTATCATCAATAACCTAGATCTTCAAAACCCAGATCTTCAAAACATAAAGAAAAAATAAACATTTATCATCAATAACCCAGATATTCAAAACTTCAAAACCCAGATTATCATCAATAATCTACACATTAATCTGCACATTATCATCAATAACCCATGAACAAAAAACCCCCCAATTTCTTACAAGTCACCAAAATTAGGGCAACAAAGTGGTGTATTGAGATCGATGTCAAATGATTCATAGAGAGGTTCATAACACTTCTATTCTGTTGAAGAGGTTCAATTTGTCTCCATGTTGAACAGAGGACCATCGTTTCCCCCACTTGAACATAAATCATACAATGTCCACACTCCGATCTTCCGTTAGGTAAATCCAGATCTCAATTTTCAACTAGTACTTATGAAATGAGTTTTCCACAACCTTCTTTCTTTCTTCTTCATATCTCTTTTAGATCCTTAATGGTAAAATAAACCCTCTATTCATTTCCTCAAATCGTCAATATTTTTCTATTCTTTTCCTCAAATCCTTAATCGCCACCCAATCACAAGCACCGCCGTCACCCAACCACAAGCACCAACACCCACCACCCAATCATAAGCACCATCGCCATCTCCACCGTCGAACTCCACCGCCATCTCCACCGTCGACCTCCACCACCATAACCAACGCCATCTCCATCACCATAACCACCGCCATCGAAAAACCCAGAACCACCATGAAAACCCATATCCAAATTTGAAATCTTTTGATTTCTGATAAAAGAGATCAGCAGAAGAAGCCCTAACATTGAGAGGATAACTTTGATTGAGGGGTTTTCATGGTGGGTTATTAGATTTGAGGGGTTTTCATGGTGGGTTTCAGATTTGAGGGGTTTTCATGGTGATTCCGAGTTTCGATTTGAGGGCATTTCATGGTGGTTACGGTGGTAATTGCAGTGATGGTTGTTGGTGGTTTAATGGTGATGGGGATGGGTGTCATATGAATATGAAGTTAGAGAGAGAAAGACAGGGAGAGAGTTAGTTGAGAAAGAAAGGTGATTATTTATTTTTGTTTTAAATTCTTTTTATCTATTGATATATGTTTTAAATAAAACAGTACAATTACCAAAATACCCTTATGTGGGGTCCATTTAGTCAGATTTAACCACAAAAATTAACTGAGTTAGGGCTAAAGAACATAACTTGCAAGGGTTTGCAAACATCTAGTACGTATTCTGTAATTATTGAAGACGAAGGATACAGTTTGCAATAAGTGACATACATAAAGGACGATTTTTGTAATTTACTCTAATATAATATATACATTATCCTCTCTCACACACACATACACAATCTAATTACACACACTCTCTCTTCCTTATCTCTCTCTCAACCACACCACCGCAACCCCCTCCCTACTACAACTACACCACCACCGCACCTCTATCACCGACACCACCACTGCTGCACCCAAATCCACCACACTGAAACCTCTGCCAACAAACACCCCCTCTCCAACCTAAAACTACAACAGCTAAACGACCAGTGTTCCGGCGAGGTTAGAATAAACGACGAAGAGTGGCAGTTGGGGGGTGTCATTAGAATAAACGACCCGTATTCCAGCTAGGTTTTGGCGAGAAAAGTGGAAACAATGCGACGTGAAGAAACAAGATTTCTACAAAATTTCTACAATTAGGTCTGTTTTGTGGGTCTAATTGCAAGTGGAGATGGTGGTGCAAGATCTGTTGTGCGGTGGTGGAGATAGGGTGAGTATGGCGGAAGATAAGATGGTGGAGGAGGAGAAATCGAAGTAGAGTGAGAGGGAGATGTGGGTGGTTAGTGGATGGGTTGAATCGGTGAATGAGTGTGGATCGATTGGTGCCGTTGTTGGAATTGTTGGGGTTTGCAGGTTGGTTGATGATGAAATTGAGAGGAATGAGGGGCTTTTTATATTTTTGAAGATGAAATTGAGAGGAATGAGGGGTTTTTTATTAAAGTGGTCATCACAATTTTTGTGATTCAAATGTATACCGACTGACTATTGACACTGGTGGATGGGGTTGATGGTGGTGGTGGATGGTGTTGATGGTGGTGGTGGCGGGTTTGATGAAGAAGGGGAGGGTAGGGGTAGGTCCTACTAATTAGATATTTTTCTTTTAATTTTCAATATAAAAAAGAATAGATCAAAATGGCAATTTAAAAGATTTAAATTGAAAATCTCTAAAATACCCCTGGTTAAAAATGAGGTTTTTGTACGCAGTTAGTCAATGTGATCAAAATGACAACAAAAAGGAAAAGTAAGAGACACGGAGGAGAAAAAAAACTATTTGAACTAAAGTGATAAATTTAAAGAAACCTCAAAGACTAAAATGACAATTTACTAAAAAAAATAGATTTAGTTGTTCTTTTTAAATTTTGATCGCACTTTTTTATTTTGATTTCTTTGTCTAACAGAAAACAAAACGTGCAAAAGCATAAAAATCAAGTGTTAAAGAAAAACACTCCTTCGCATATATAAGGCTATAAGGGTATGAGGTGTGGAGGAGTCTCATCCTCAAATGATGGTCCTTCATGTCATCCATCACGTCACATACCTTGAAGGATGACACTCAAGTCACACACGTTGAACGATGACCCTCAAAGGATGGAGCAAGTGTGTGGAGTATGGGCCTCCTCCCTTTTTTATTTATATTTTTTTTAATTTTTACAAGTAATATGCAATATATATATAACTAAAATTAATTTAAACTTTAAAATTAATATTAATGCTTACGTTACATTAAAAAACCGTAAACTTACAAAAAACTTAATTAAAAAAACTACTAGTCTTCATTTGGCACATCGTCATTGAGTTCGTTTTGTGCGTTGTTCCAAATGTATTTCACCAAAATTCCGTAACGAGAATTACGTAACGAGAACCCGTTTAAATCTTATTGTTCTAGACTTAATGGAACAAAATTCCCGTTAGGCGCATTTTCTTTGTACTCACAAATCGCTCTATCTTCGTCTTCGATGATCATGTTATGCAACAAGATACAAACATACATATACAGTATCGCAACTTCTGTGGTGCAAAAGCACGTGCTATATGTTCAATAATATGCCATTTTTTAGAACCCCAAAACACCATTCAATGTCTTTTCTCGCTGTGTACAAGGGTTCATCGACAAAATATTCGGCCACTAATCTATCGTTGGCTCCTACACATACCTTACAAAAATAATTATAACGACTTACTATCGTGACCGTAAAAAAAAATAATTAACACATTACATAATATAAATAAATTATTAACAACAAAAAATAATATAACTAAATTATTAACACTGAAAAATAAAAACGACAAAACCTAATCTTCTCGGTCTCAGTATGACGGCTTGCCTAGTTCACGGTTGTGACGTGATTTCCTCTTCTTTTTCGTCAATGATCATCTGCGCTGCCTGCATTACGACGTTTGCAAAAAACAGATCGCCTTCACCCGAGGATGACAAACACCACGAAGAAGAAGACATGGCTAAACTTATAAAATTTGAAGAAATGTATAAAAAGGTAAGAGAGATTGAGTTGATTTGGTTTGAAAAGAGGGATAAATGGTTATTATTTATAAAGAAAGTAATTATTCTTTTTTATTCAATGAGCTGTTCAACGGCTATAAAATTCAAAAGGTGGCACGTCTTCCTGGCTTGGGCTTGACGTTTGCGATGGGGACAAGCCCAGGGGCGGCACGCCCAATCGACGAACTAGACGACCCGGAGACTAGCCTCACAGCCTGCAAACTAAGGTGTTGTTTGTTTTTTCAGAGGTAAAAGGTCTGCAGTCTACGGACCACATCTGTAGGCATCTGCAGGAAAAGAGGTGGACCAAATGTCTGCAGTCTGCAAGGAGAAGATCGTTTTTTTTTTTACTTCTACAAAAACCTTGGGTTATGTTCTCTTCTCACAACAAACACAGCAATACACTCCTCTCTCTCTCTGCCTTCATCTACCACCACCACCACAACCATCCGCCATCAACCTGCCACCGCTATCAACCTGCAACGATCATCAACCTGCCACCGCCATCAACCCGCCACCGCCATCAACCCGCCACCATACCAAAATACCAACCATCAACAGTGGTGGCGGAGAAATGTTGGGGTCAGCCCCTGTTTCGAGCAAGCTTTCAGATCTGAGCAACGACCATCTTCCCCACCAACCAACTCCTCCACCACCGACTGAGCAACCTTTCAGATCTGAGCAACCCCCTGATGTTCGACGGTGAAACGATGAGAGAGAAAGTAGAGAGGGGTGAGAAAGAGGGGGTAGCCGGAGAAGGGTTCACCGGACTCGTTGTGGGGGTGGAGGTGGTGGCGGAGATGTGGTGGTGTAGGTGGTGGCGGAGATGTGGTGGTGGAGGTGGTGGCGGAGATGGGTGGTGAAGGTGATGCAGAGAGAAGAGGAGGTGGTGGTCTGTGTTGAATGGAAGAGAGAAGAGGTTTGAAGACTTGGGTTCATGTCTGCTTGGGGAAGAGGTGGGGAAGAGGTTTTTGGTGAGAAGCTCTTCAAGAAAACAAACAAGCTGCAGGACCCAACGATCTGCGTGTGTCTGCGCGACGCAGACATAAGTGGCCAGAAGCACTTTTCTTCAAAAAACAAACAGCACCTAAGATTTTATCAAAACGTGATTGCACGCAGATAATAGTATTCTTGGAAAAACATCGGGTGCTCAAATCTCGGTTGTTTCACAATTAAATCCAAGTCAATATAATACTTCATCGAAGTGAAATTTCTAACAGATCGACATTCTGAAAATGTTAATTCACACTACACATGTCAACAAGCCAAACTAGGGATGATATATAACAATAAGAAAAGGTAAATGTGGATGTGGATGTATTAGCAAATAGATTATTCAAATATGCTTAGATGGATTACATAGTCGATGACAGAACTAAAAAGGAAACAACTTGCTGAGGGACATGTATGTTATTTTTTTAATATTGATGTATAACCTGTGGAGATATATAAATATTAAATAGATTCGGGTGGCATCTCCCAGCTCATTCTTGCACGCATGTCCATGCATCATCCTCTCTCATTTATATTTTTAATTCTCCAGCTCATGCCACTTTCAATCTCACTATCACATATCTGTCTGTATCTATTATATATTGTGTAGTTTTAAATTACAATCACTATATTTCCAGGAAATAAGCCACTACGTCAGTGTAGTTGATTGAATGGATCCGTGTCCTTTCGTTCGAATTGTAGTCAGAAATTTATGTCTTAAGTTTTGCAACAGCCCTCCACCGTTGAGTTGTTATTGCAAGATTAAGCTCAAGAACTTCACAACCCAGATCGCCGATGTTGCGTGTTCTGATCATGTGAATCAAGTAGGCGATCAGGTTCAGGCAAGCTTCAGTTTCAAGAAATCAGAGTTCGATAAGCTGGTGCTTGACAAATCAAACGGACTGAAAATACAACTCTATTCGGGTCCGAAAGGAAATCCAATTTGTGGTGTTGGATCCAGTAAGCTTATCGGTGCTGTTTCGGTGAGCTTGGACTCTAAGGTGATCGATAATAACCGGGGATGCCTGGTGCTTCACAACCGATGGGTAAAGGTTGGTTCCAAGAAATCGGTTGAGTTGCATTTGGATGTGCGGGTTGAACCCGACCCAAGATTTGTTTTCGTGTTTGATGGTGAACCCGAGTGTAGCCCACAAGTTTTCCAAGTTAATGGGAATCTTCGTCAAGCTGTTTTTACTTGCAAATTCAGTTTCCGAACCTCGGGTGACCGCAACCTGAGATCTGGGTAACGTCTTTATGTTTTGTTAATTGGAGTGAACAAATTTTTCTTGTAATTTGTATCTTACAGTTATCTTGGTTCACCTCTCAGATCATCAGAAGCAAACAACTCCGGAAAGTGGTTAAGATCAATGAGACAAGAGAAAGAAAAAGTTGTGAAAGAGCGAAAAGGATGGTCGATTACAATCCATGATCTGTCGGGTTCACCAGTAGCGATGGCATCGATGGTGACACCGTTTGTCCCATCACACGGATCAGACGACGTTGGCCGCTCGAATCCAGGTGGTTGGCTCATACTTCGACCGGGTAACAACACATGGAAGCCCTGGGGCCGTCTAGAGGCATGGAGGGACTCTACAGGCCTTCTCGGCTATCGTTTCGAGCTACTACCAGAGGCTGGGCTGGACCCGATTACTATATCAAACTCCACTATCAGTTCTAAGCACGGTGGATTATTCACTATAGACATAAGCAACGGGGCGTCACCCATGATCACCCCAAGCGGCAGCTTTGACTCCGGCTCAGGTTCGTGGTCATGGTCAGGGTCAGATGGGTCATGGGCACAAGTAATGTATCGAGGTTTTGTAATGTCATCTAAGGTGGGTGGTACCAATCCGGAAGTGGAGATTGGGGTTCAATACGTTACGTGCACAGAGGATGCGGCTGCGTACGTAGCGTTAGCGGCCGCTGTGGATTTGAGCGTGGACGCCTGCCAGCCGTTCTCTAAAAAGCTCCGTAAGGAGCTGAGATACGACGGAGAATAGTTACCCGAGTGGATTTGTTCAAAGTTGGCTTGTTTGTTTTATACCTTCTTTAATTTCCTGTGAGATTGCTTCACCAGGGGTTTTTGTTTTTCTTTAAATGAGTTTTGAATTGTCACATGTACAGTTGTGTTGTATAGATTTTCACAATTATCCTTTGAACATGGTTTTAGTCTTCTTTACTATCCTTTAAACTTTATGATGTCCTACAAACCGTACTTTCGAGATCAGTCATACTGCCCCTTGATGTTGATCACTTTTTCACTTCCTCTCAACATCAACATCAATTTCCATATTCCCCTCTTATTTACACATACCTTATATCTTATTTTCACACCCCCTATTGCATACGGGCCGTATAACATTATACGGCCCGTATAGAATGTTTTTGAATAGAAAAATGCGCAAAGAATGTTTTTTTTGATTTTACTATATACGGTCCGTATATAGTTATACGGGCTGTATACATGTGTATACGATCATTAAAACGTATACGGCTCAATGGATTTATTTTGTGAGTTTTTTTCAAACTTTTTGATGTTACCAAATGTATACGAGCCGTATAACTGTATACGGGCCGTATATAAGGTTGTTTTTTCCAGTTTCCCGTTTTTTTTCCAATAAAAACACAATCATTCTAGGGTCTCTAAACTCTTCATCACCTTTAACAATGTCGATAAACGTTGATCGGAACATGCCGCTTAAATGGAGCACAAGTAGAGTAACATTACCGATCAGACCGTTGATGGAAACCTTAGCGATCGCAGAGATCTTCGTGTTGGTTATTTATCTATCCTGCTAGTTATCGGCGGGGATGGGTACAGAAACCACCAAGGATGATAATGGATTGGTTACAGAAACCACTAGCAGAAGAACCCGACACAAACAAGTTCTCCACAATTTGATCACATTTGACTTCGTCTGTCCAAGTTTGAGAACCTGATTCAGATACACAACGGTATGTGTTCATATCAGCGTTGTTTATCACCCTGTGTGAGCATTGGAAGCCCGACAAACAGTCTTAGATTGGTTTAATATCTTTAATCTGTTAGAACGATCCTTGTTTTGTCACGTACATGCGTTTAATTCCCAAACATCATTACAAATACCACGTTTTGTTGTGCTAGTTATTCGGAATGTTTCGGATCATCTTTAGTAGTGTTTGTTTGACGACCTGATTCAGATTTAAACAATGCACGCCTCATTTAATCTTTTTTACTCATTTCTTCGATTTCAACAAATCTTTTCAACAATCAGTAAGCAAATACACAACGTTATTAAGATAATGAACTATCAAATGTGATGGGTACATTCCGAAGGGATGGCTTCTATGATGATCCGAAACATTCCGAATAACTAGCAGAACAACCCGACACAAACAAGTTCTCCACAGTTTGTTATTCAGATCTCTATTCGGTCATCTTTCCAAACTACAACACACGATAAGTTTAAACTTTATAGTGTGTGATTTGACCAGGAAAAGATTGGAGGTGATTTATACTTTTAATAAGCTGTCATAGTTGTCAAATTCGTTGCGTGCATTCATATTGTTTAGATAACAACAGATAATGAATGGATTGTTGGACTTCTATGCAGCTGTAGGATCCGTACTTAAAGGTCTCTATAAAATATGCAACCGAGACTGCCTTGTTAATTTTAATGAAGCAATGAAGATTGAATGTGCAAACCGCAACCGTCTTTGACTATGGAAACGGTGGCTATGGGAAATCACCATTTCCGTTGTGTATTTGCTTACTGATCTGGAATTGGAGAACCGTTGTGTATCTAAATCAGGTTCTCAAACAAACACCACTAACAATGAGATGGAAAATTGCATCAACTCTCCTATATCAACATACTCTTCTCCAGACGGTTGATCAGCCTGTACCGAAGAAACCAAATTCGCAACAATGAAAACGCCGATAAACGTTGATCGGAAAACGTCGCTTAGTTGTTATGAATGACAACTTGAGGGGTCTAGTCCTAGCTAGTTGTTATCATCTGATTATTTCTATGTGTCGGGTTCTTCTGCTAGTTGTCGGGCTTCCAATGCTCACACAGGGTGATAAACAACGCTGATATGAACACATACCAACTGCTTTATCTTGAGTCGTCAGGAAAACTTTTCCTAATGGGAGGGTGAGTAGTATGAGTCTGAGTCCATTGTGGTTCGTGAATGTTTCGAATCATCATAGAAGACGTGTCGGGTTTGTATTTCCTAAAGCCACTGTTTCCGTAGTAAAAAACGGTTGCGGTTTGCAATGTAATCAAACTTGGACATCAGACGTAAATCTTGAAGCAAATATGTTTTGGTAGGTTGAAAGAGGTGAATGATCTTGAAAGATTCGTTGAAATCAAAGAAAAGAGTAAAAAGATGATATGATTGTCTAAAGAAGCGTTTTTATCATGTGTCATCTGATTGTCATTCTGAATAACTAGCAGAACACGTGTCGGGTTCTTCTGCTACTTATTCGGAATGTTTCGAATCATCAGTAAAACCACAAGGACGAAATCAATAATTAACTCTCATTAAAATTAACAATGCGGCCTCGATTGAAGATGTAATTGCAAGACTGTTTGTCGGGCTTCCAATGCTCACACGGGGTGATAAACAACCCTTGATGTTGAAACCGGTTTTACCTCATGAAAAGGAAAGAAACAAATATTTTTAGAGAAGCATTGGGATTTAAGGGTTTAGTTAGAAAGTAATCCTATATTGTCTAAAGATGAGCTTTTATCATGTGTCGTATGACTGTAATAAAACGGAAGCTATCAACACAGGGATGGGTACAGAACCCGAGACGATTCATGTGAGCCCTATGAAGCAAGTGTCTGTCTATTCAATTGAGAAGAATCATTGCATTACATCCCCGTTGAAAACAAGTTATTGTAATGATGGGACCCTTGATTTGAAACAAAAGTTTTCTTTTTAAGCTTGATGGATGTCCGTTATCTCAACGCTTCTCCTTACATTACTGATCTGAAATTGTAGAACCGTTGTGTATTTGCTTACTGATCTGCAATTGGAGAACCGTTGTGTATCTGAATCAGGTTCTCAAACAAACACTACTAAAGATGAGTTGGTATTGAACCAACAAAATCCGAATCTTGAAAAACCGACATTCCTTCAACCATTCTAAACCCTAGCTGGAAACAAACCAACAAAATCCGAATACTGAAAAACATCAGCAACCATTTTTCCTTTTCCTTCAATTTCGAGAACATTCTCCCTAACACGATAAAACCACTTATTTTGCTAGTGGGTTTTATAAGTCAAAGTTAACTTTCAGATTCAGATTCAGGAAGACATGTCGGCTTCTGTACCCATTAATGTTTTATTTTTTTTCTACTTTTAGAAAGGTTTGACCACCTCACGACTGTAATAAAGCGGATCATAATCCCAGATTGTCTAGAGAAGCGCTTTTATCATGTGTCATATGTTGGACAGAATATATAGACGACTTAAAGAAACAGAGAATACGTTATGAGATTCTTCGAGAATTAGAAAAGGAGAAAATACGGAATGACAACGGTGCTGGTCTTTTCTCCCACGTATTTTATAAAATGAACTGTCTCGTTTGATTGGCACCTTAAACCCCTTATATACTTTGAGAAAAATCCAATTTTCGAGGAATACGGGCCGTATAAGATTATACGGCCCGTATACAATGTTCGTATACATTGTATACGACAATGTAACTTATTTTCACATGGTGTATACGGGCCATATAAAGTTATACGGCCCACATAGAATTAAATAAACTGACAATGTCTGGGCTAGCAGACTTCGTCAGTTTATTTAATTCTATACGGGTCGTATAACTTTATACGACCCGTATACACCATGTGAAAATAAGCTTTTTCCATGTGTTATAATTAGGACCCTTTCCATATTCATATCCCTTAAAAAACCAATCAACTTCTCTCCTGACAAGCTTTTGGTAAACACATCCGCAATTTGTCTTTGTGTGCTAAAATACTCCAAGTTCATTTCTTTCTTCAAAACATTAATTGAAGACATTATTTTACTTTTGACTCAAGTTTCTAAGTAGTAGTTGTAATCACACGAACTCAGGGGTTGCCATTGCAACAACAATACACTTGGTTTCTATGGTAGATAATGAGTCTGTGGATTGTCTCTGATTGCTTCATGTAACAACCCGCACTTTTGTGCGTTGTTACTACTCGTTATACTCGTTACGCCTAGCACTAGAGATTCGGATCATAATGTAACTACATCGGATACATCGCTAAATCGAAGTATAACCGAATAATTACGCATACTCTCTCGCTATTACAAGCTATTTTTTTCGTAAATAATAACACTCACGATGGTGTTGAGTGAGGACTTAATCTACCCTCCTCGATAACCGTGAGGTGTCAAAATATAAAACATCAACGCTAGCGAGGACTTTCGGGTGAGTACCACGACTCCAGCCATCGTGACGATGACGACAATACGAGCAAGTAGTGCCCCGATAATCCTTGTGGCACATCACATCAAAGAACGCATTCGGAGGCACGCGTAACTCGATCATCGCACCGAATATTGGATATATAGATACGTATATACAACCCTTTTTGAGATTAATTATAATAAATAAATAATAATATAAATATATGAAAATGTGTAACCAAACTATCACAATGCTTAACGATTGAAACGAAATGCCAAAACTTAAAGCGCCGGAGGCGTTTGATCAAGTGGCACTTCGATCGGACAGCCGTCCTGTCGGAGCGCCGTCCTGTCGGAGCGGCGTCCTGTCGGACAGCCGTCCTGTCGGACAGTCGTCCTGTTCGATCGGACAGCCGTCCTGTCGGAGCGCTGTCCTGTCGGAGCGCCGCCCTGTTCAATCGAACAGCCGTCCTGTCGGACAGCCGTCCTGCTCGATCGGACAGCCGACCTATCCGACTCACTGCACCACCTCCTCTCCTCTCTTGCCTACAAATACCTCCACTTTCACATCAATAGCCTTGATGTGGAGCTCTCACTCGACCAGCACGCTTTGGGGCTCTTTCCTCTCAATTTCTCGTGAATCTTGTAAGTTTCTACCTCAAATCTTGTACTTCCTTGATCTATATGCATTCCCCCACCTTTCTATCTTTCAAATTCCAACTTTTAACCGTGAAATCAATAGATTTGAGGTGTTCTAGGATGATGTCATCAGGGAGTTCTTATGAACTTCAAGTGTTGGCCTCATTCCACCAAGAACCACTCAGATCTAAAGGATTTCCACAAGAATCAACAATATTTTCACATCAGATCTACACCTAAACGCGAATAAAAGGATTGAATGATGGTTTTCCAACTTTATTTCAACTCTTTTACTCTCAGAGTATTCAAAAAAGGTGGAATCGGAGCTTAAACCGACCTTCTACTCATTTCTAGTGTCGTGTTGGTCAAAGATCTGATTCCTAGCGATGAAACAACCAATTTCGGGTTAAACAAGGGAAAACCGCCAAGAACGGCGAGTTCTGATGGAACGGGGTGATTCCCGGCCGATAGAACAAGCCGGTTTTGGTGGAATTTCAGTTGTTTAACGCGTCCCAGCAAACGTCTCGACCAAAACCACCGAAAAACTTGCAAATTGTCGAATACAGCTGGTCAGGCTAACCTATCGGACAGGCCAGCCTATCGGACAGGACAGGCCAGCTTATCGGACAGGACAGGCCAGCTTATCGGACAGGACAGGCCAGCCTATCGGACAGGCCAACCTATCAGATAGGATAGGCCAGCCTATCGGACAGGCCAGCCTATCGAACAGGCCAGCCTATCGGACAGGACAAGCCGATCGGACAGGCTAGCCGATTGGACAGCCCCTCCGAACGGGCCAACCTTTGATCTAATTACCATCCGTTTTCGTGTATTCCGTTATCATTTGACGCGCTATTCAATACTCATGAAATTATTCTCAAATCAGGGCATTCTCAGGCATTATCCCGTCAATCCAACCAAATACGCACTGTGAGTATACTTGACCCCTTTTTATCGAATTTTGGGTGTAACATACGTTCCTTATAAATCGAACCTATCAAACGAATGATTTAATTAGTAAACTTTCCACTTGCGAATAACTGTTTACATAGTATATGTGATGCTAGTTGCATGTATGCTAGGACTTATACTCGTGACGTCCCACCACGACTAGTATAGTACTATTGCGCCCGACGGGGTCTAGTTATGCCATCGAAGAATCAAGCATCGAGGACTTAGCTGGTAGTATCAGTTTTGTGAGTATATATGTCGTGTATTACGTTTATGCATGTGGAAATTCGCAGCACTTTTAATCTACTATACTATTACATATCAAACCTGTATACTCGCCAATACTTTTGTATTGACAATATTTTAACGTATGTTGCAGGTTTAGTCGAAGTCTACATTAAATCAAGCTAGGAAGTCTAGAAACTCACCTAAAAGCTAGGTTGTCGGATTTGAATTGTTCGAGAGGACAAGAAATCTGTGATAACTTATGTGACTGTATTGTTTGTTAGTATGGGATAACAAATGTAATAAATATTATCGCAATTTTGTTGTTAGGGATTCTCTTGAGCAATCTGATTCGCCTAGTGCCGCGCCCCGATGATTCCGCCATCGGTTGGGGTGTAACAGATTGGTATCAGAGCCATAACTATAGGGAATTAGGCAAGACTCGACCTAGTCCGGGTCGACGTCTTAGAGAATGACCTAGTCTATAGTCTAAGCACCCACAGGCTGCCTCGTACGAACCCAGTGGGGTTTGTATTGCGCCTACCTAATGCTTTCGATCGGAATTGCAAAGACTACGACTTTGTGTGAACCCCGCATACTACAATTTCACACAAAGAAGCCTTTCATAAGGCTGAAATACTACCTAGCCTTTCCTAAGGCTGGCACAATACACATGTTTTCGAAAATACTCGCATCTCACAACCGAGTGATCCAGTCGAGACCAGGTGTGAAAACCAATAACTCTCGATAGGATTGCTCACTCAGCGCGTTTTTCTAGCACGAGAATCTTTCGTTGAGTTAGGAGTGACATCCATACCTCGACGAAAGCCTCCATTTCGAAATTCTAGTGGAGCTCTCGGATTAATTCGATGAGCACAACCACAACTGGGAACGAAACCGTTAAGTCAGGGGTGAAACCCGTACCTTAATGAGCCGTTCCACTCCCTAAAATATTTTTCAAAAGTTCTCACCAGGGACTCGACCATCACAATGACTTAAGCCATGCGATGACTAGGAGGACGAATGCCATGAGCTGCATCCTAGTGGAAGCATAAATCTTCAAAGTCAACGCGTGTACAGAAACTTGTTAGGCATGATTGGGTTACCTTGGGCAGTCGACGCCTAAACACCCGAGGCACTCCGAGTACTTTACTAAGCCTACGATTCACTGGCCTTACATTTCGATGAACTTAGCCACATTTGTGTGTTTAACTACGATTTTTTTGCTCCCTATTTTACAAAACGCATAACTCGCACAGCCATCGCAATCCAAAACAAAGACCGAATGTTCGCAACAAAACTAATGTCTAAATTGTCCGAATTCCTCCCGCATACTCTCTCTCTATCTCTCAACGCGCCCTCGCGCATTCTAAACCGTAATAAATGTGTATAAATATAAACTACAACTATCTATATCTAAGTACAATCAAAACATTGTGTGAGAATCTAGGAAATTTCGTATCTCCTATGTGGCTCCTAGGTGAAGTCTATTTATATTGCACGTTACAAGTTTCGATCGCGCTTCATCGCATCGTAAACTCAAAAATCATTATGATCGAATCTCATTCCAAATCTATGTGTCTAGATGCCTTCCAACAACTCTGCCTCGAGACGAACAGCTAGGAGAAGAGCCAAACGAAGCGCCGATAAGAGGATTGCCTCGCTTGTGACCAGGGAAGTGGTCAAGCTCATTCCTCAAATTGTCGCTCAAGTGCACTCTCTCAGTAACTCTCGAGCCACGAAGGACTCTAAGACGCAATCGCCGCAACCGACTTTTCTCTACAAACACTTCAAAGCCTGTGACCCGATGGAATTCACAGGTGAAGGAGGTGTGATCCAACTGCTCCAGTGGTTCGATTCTATCGAAGTCACCCTTCGACAAAGTGGGTGTCCTGATAGTTTCCGTACTACTTGTGCTACCGGAGTATTTCAATCCCGAGCACTCGACTGGTGGACCGCCGAATGCAACAAACGTGGGATCTCCGCAGCGTACGCCTTCTCTTGGGACGAGCTGAAGGAACTCATGAAGGAAGAATATTGTCCCTCTCACGAAGTCCAGAAGCTAGAAAACGAATTTTGGGAAATCAAGCAAACCGAAGGTGACAATGCTGGCTTTACAGCAAGGTTCAAGCAGCTTAGTGCAATCTGCCCAAGTCAAGTCGACACTTCAGAAAAAGCCATTCCCAAGTACATCCGCGGCTTACCTGAGTGTGTGGGTGATTTTGTCGAAGCTACAAGACCTGCTACCATCGAAGAAGCCTACCGTTTAGCCGCAGAGATCAACAACAAACGAGTCCTGGACGGACTTTTCTCTAAGAAGCCTGTCAAACAAGCTCATCAAGCAATCATCATCAACTCATCCGACGATTCCTCTAGCGAATCAGTTGATGGTTCGTCTGACAACTTCTCTGAAGATTCTTCTGAGGATTGCTCTGACAATGTTTCCGTCGAATCACCAGACGAATCCGCTGACAACACCGCATCATCCCGAGAAGATCAACCCAAGCGCAAATGAAAGACCGTGAGCCCAGACTCTGCAACAACTGGACTGTTGCAACCAAAACCTCTCCGAGCAGTATCGGTTCAACAGAAGCATGCTTACAATGGGCCTCATCCCCTGTGTTTCACTTGCACGTATCATCACCCGCCAGAAGCAAATTGTCGCTATTGCACAAATTGCAACTGGTATGGTCATCATACACAACACTGCCGCATAGGACCGCAGCCTTGAGGAATTTCAGCAACGACCGCAGTCCCCCCCAGAAGGCTTCCACAGCAACGTTATTTTGCTTCTAATGTTGTTGTAATAATACGACTTATCGCCGTCATTTTCTTTTATGTGTGGAACTTATTTCATCTATCGTCGCATGTGGATTCTATTTCTCTTATACTCGTGCACCATCTAAACGCTAGCACTATGTACTATACAATGTATTTTTCCCTTACAACACTCTTAGAACGAGGTACGATAGACATGCAAGGAACAACTAATCGCGGGTGCACACAGAATTATTTTGGTCAGTGCACGGAGATCGTAGTGAAATTCTAATGGTGACATAACGTTTAAAAGCATGGTCAAGCGTGGTACCTCCAAGGTATAAGCGTCTTGGCCATGTCAACAAAGCATGACACCAAACCACGAGACATAAGTAGTAGGGGTAACGCAAGGTGTGCTTTACCATACTACCGAGGTTTCGTGAAGAAAGTGCCATGTGGAGTTGGACGTTATTAGACCTATTATAATATTATGATTATTTTGACACAATACAAATCGATCGCAAGGCGTAACAAAACTAAGTCGCATCACTGCGAGACTTCACGCAAGTCTGCGTACGCAACGCAATTGCCACATCGATGGACTTGGGTAAGTTCACTCGGAAGAGAAATTGGAGCAACGCAAGACTGGTCGTAAGTCTATAACGCAACTCGATCACAGTTTTGCTAGATCTATCTCGCAATCTAAGTCACTCGATATATGGCTCGAAATCGCAATCGCATCTTGTGTTTATCTCGCAATCTCTACCGCTGGTTATCAACCATTGTGTGAACTCCTACCACCTGGTATGGATCGCTTATTGTGGATCGCTAGACGAGTATCGAAAATCACTGGCCACTTTTCGCTTAAACGCATTTCGCGCCTATTTCATCAACTCGACACTCTTATCGCATCTTGCTACCACTTATCGATGTACGTGTTTTCTGTGTTACGTTAGCACGCACGACCTCGCTTCACGAGACAAAACTAATAGGGCTGAAACATGGTGATGTTTTAACCATATTGGCAGACTTTCGTGGAAAAAGGCCATGCGGGCTAATATTAGTTAATGGTTGTGGTGTATTCAACTCAATCGAATCGCATATCACTCGCAACGCAACAATCGTCACTTATCAATTATTTGGGGTCGAATTGCTTATCGCTATACAAATCATCGCTCATCGCTTGGGAGTCGTCGCAGTTGTGTTGTATTAGGGTACATGACATCGCTTCACGAGACAAAACTAATATGGGAAACGTGGTGTTTGCCGTATTAGCAACTCTCGTGGAAACATGCCATGTGGATTTTATGTGGAATCGAATCAAAAATCACGGCATTCGGCATCGCTTATCAATCGCCGTCTAACCCAGTGTGCCATATCAATGTTTCATATGATCGAACTACTCGCACTCGCTATCTATGCTTTGTTTGCATCCGAGCCGCATCTATTCACGACTTGATCTAGCATCCTATCGCTTGGACCGAGGGAACGAAATCCTATCTGTGTCTTATCGTCGCGCGTGACACCGCCTCAAGAAACAGAGGTAATATGGGCAAAACATGGTGGATACGCCGCTGGTACTTCCTATATATAAGTGTTTTAATCATATTAACAAACTTTCGTGGGAAAGTGCCACGTAGGGGCTCGATGTAAATTATTTTTCCGTACTGTTAAAGAAAACCATTTTTTATAAAATTTTGATTAAAACCGTTGGACAAGTGAAATTTTCTTACGACATGGAGGGAACATCAAATCAGTTCAGCTCTGTGCCCAATGGAAGTTTCATAAGTCCAGTATTTCCTTAAAACTTTTGCAATGACAAAAAGAAATCTTCCCGAAAACGATGGTTCGACAATCGAGTTTCAGCTCGAACCCACGTTGTAGGAAAGCTTTCTTAAAACTTATTTTGCTGCCGAATTCTTTTAAAATGTATGACTCAAAATATGTTATCAAACTAACAAAAAAACCCTTCCCATAGCGCTGGTGTGGACATCGATGCAGTTAGCGCCGCGCCATGAGGGGATTTTCCTAAATATCTTCGAAGATTAATCGATTATCAGTAAGTTTAAAACGCTATGGAATCGCTTTTGTGTGTGTTATCGCTTTGGTTGTTCGAATTGTATCTTCTCACCGCTCTCGCTCGTCGAATCTCAATCGATCGCTCGCTCATCTAGACGCTTTTAATCGCTACCTTCATTCGCATCAACTCTTACGACCCTACTAATGGATTAATTTCGGGACGAAATTTCCTAAAGCAGGGGAGACTGTAACAACCCGCACTTTTGTGCGTTGTTACTACTCGTTATACTCGTTACGCCTAGCACCAGAGATTCGGATCATAATGTAACTATATCGGATACATCGCTAAATCGAAGTATAACCGAATAATTACGCATACTCTATTGCTATTACAAGCTATTTTTTCGTAAATAATAACACTCACGATGGTGTTGAGTGAGGACTTAATCTACCCTCCTCGATAACCGTGAGGTGTCAAAATATAAACCATCAACGCTAGCGAGGACTTTCGGGTGAGTACCATGACTCCATCCATCGTGACAATGACGGCAATACGAGCAAGTAGTGCCCCGATAATCGTTGTGGCACATCACATCGAAGAACGCACTCGAAGGCACGCGTAACCCGATCATCGCACTGAATATTGGATATATAGATACGTATATACGACCCTTTTTGTGATTAATTATAATAAATAAATAAATAATAATATAAATATATGAAAATGTGTAACCAAACTATCGCAACGCTTAACGATTGAAACGAAACGCCAAAACTTAAAGCGCCGGAGGCGTTTGATCGAATGGCACTTCGATCGGAGCGCCGTCCTGTCGGAGCGCCGTCCTGTCGGAGCGTCGTCCTGTCGGACACCCGTCCTGTCGGACAGTCGTCCTGTTCGATCGGACAGCCGTCCTGTCGGAGCGCCGTCCTGTCGGAGCGCCGCCCTGTTCGATCGAACAACCGTCCTGTCGGACAGCCGTCCTGTTCGATCGGCCAGCCGACCTATCCGACTCACTGCACCACCTCCTCTCCTCTCTTGCCTATAAATACCTTCACTTTCACATCAATAGCCTTGATGTGGAGCTCTCACTCGACCAACACGCTTTGGGGCTCTTTCCTCTCAATTTCTCGTGATTCTTGTAAGTTTCTACCTCAAATCTTGTACTTCCTTGATCTATATGCATTCCCCCACCTTTCTATCTTTCAAATTCCAACCTTTAACCGTGAAATCAACAGATTTGAGGTGTTCTAGGATGATGTCATCAGGGAGTTCTTATGAACTTCAAGTGTTGGCCTCATTCCACCAAGAACAACTCAGATCTAAAGGATTTCCACAAGATTCAACAAGATTTTCACATCAGATCTACACCTAAACGCGAATAAACGGATTGAAAGATGGTTTTCCAACTTTCTTTCAACTCTTTTACTCCCAGAGTATTCTAAAACGGTGGAATCGGAGCTTAAACCGACCTTCTACTCATTTTCAGTGTCGTGTTGGTCAAAGATCTGATTCCTAGCGATGAAACAACCAATTTCGGGTTAAACAAGGGAAAACCGCCAAGAACGGCGAGTTCTGATGGAACGGGGTGATTCCCGGCCGATAGAACAAGCCGGTTTTGGTGGAATTTCAGTTGTTTAACGCGTCCCAGCAAACGTCTCGACCAAACCATCGAAAAACTTGCAAATTGTCGAATACAGCTGGTCAGGCTAGCCGACCGGACAGGCCAGCCTATCGGACAGGCCAGCCTATCGGACAGGACAGGCCAGCCTATCGAACAGGCCACCCTATCGGACAGGACAGGCCAGCCTATCGAACAGGCCAGCCTATCGGACAGGACAGGCCAGCCTATCGAACAGGCCAGCCTATCGGACAGGACAGGCCAGCCTATCGAACAGGCCTGCTTATCGAATAGGCCAACCTATCGGACAGGACAGGCCAACCTATCGGACAGGCCAGCCTATCGGACAGGACAGGCCAGCCTATGGGACAGGACAGGCCAGCCTATCGGATAGGACATGCCAGCCTATCGGACAGGCCAGGCCAGCCTATCGAACAGGCCAGCCTATCGGACAGGACAGGCCAGCCTATCGAACAGGCCAGCCTATCGGACAGGATAGGCCAGCCTATCGAACAGGCCTGCCTATCGAACATGCCAACCTATCGGACAGGACAGGCCAGCCTATCGGACAGGCCAGCCTATCGGACAGGCCAGCCTATCAGAAAGGCCAGGCTATCGGACAGGACAGGCCATCCTCTCGGACAGGCCAGGCTATCGGACAGGACAGGCCAGCCTATCGGACAGGCCAGCCGATCGGACAGGCCAGCCGATCGGACAGCCCCTCCGAACGGGCCAGCCTTTGATCTAATTACCATCCTTTTTCGTGTATTCCGTTATCATTTGACGCGCTATCCAACACTCATGAAATTAGTCTGAAATCAGGGCATTCTCAGGCATTATCCCGTCAATCCAACCAAATACACACTGTGAGTATACTTGACCCCTTTTTATCGAATTTTGGGTGTAACATACGTTCCTTATAAATCGAACCTATCAAACGAATGATTTAATTAGTAAACTTTCCACTTGCGAATAACTGTTTGCATAGATATACGTGATGCTAGTTGCATGTATGCTAGGACTTATACTCGTGACATCCCACCACGACTAGTATAGTACTATTGCGCCTGACGGGGTCTAGTTATGCCATCGAAGAATCGAGCATCGAGGACTTAGTTGGTAGTATCACTTTTGTGAGTATATATGTCGTGTATTACGATTATGCATGTGGAAATTCGCAGCACTTTTAATCTACTATACTATTACATATCAAACTTGTATACTCGCCAATACTTTTGTATTGACAATATTTTAACGTTTGTTGCAGGTTTAGTCGAAGTCTACATCAAATCAAGCTAGGAAGTCTAGAAACTCACCTAAAAGCTAGGTTGTCGGATTTGAATTGTTCGAGAGGACAAGAAATCTATGATAACTTATGTGACTGTATTGTTTGTTAGTATGGGATAACAAATGTAATAAATATTATCGCAATTTAGTTATTATGGATTCTCTTGAGCAATCTGATTCACCTAGTGCCGCGCCCCGATGATTCCACCATCGGTTGGGGTGTGACACTTCATACCATAACTCCTTGACCCAACATGAACAAGTACCCGGATGGTGCTCTCATTGTATCCAAATCTCCTGCATAATCCACATCACTGTATCCTATGAGTTCCAACCCAACATTCTTCTTGAACTTGATTCCATAGTTTGCGATTGTCTAAATATCTTAACACTCTGCATATTATATATATCTACATGAGGTTTCATGTATCGGCTCAAGACATCAACAACAAAAGCTAGGTCTGTTCTTATGAGAGTAAGATCGATCAAATCTCCAAATATTACAATACATAGTCGGGTCTTCAAACTCATTTCCCATATGCATACACAATCTCATAGTCGTATCCATCAAAACTGTTTAGGGCTTGCAATCGAGCATCCCGAAATTATTTTGCAAATCATAATGATACTTCTTATGGTGTAACACAATTTGATTATTCTTATAACTAACTTCTAACCCCATGAAGTGACTAAGTCTACCTAGTTCCTTCATGTTAAACCAAAGACATAAATTCGCATTTACTTGTACAATTGCATCTTCATCATAATCACATGTAATGATTAAAGCATTTATGTAAACAAGAACGACTACAACTTTGTCTCTAGTGATCTTGACGAATAGACTTGAATCAGCCGTCATCATGGTAAAACCATTATGTTGCAAAAAACTTGTTGATTTTTAGAACTCACGTCCTAGGCAATTGTTTTGAACCATCTATTGCTTCCAACTTCTACTTGCAACAACGGCTAAGACTACTTGAACTATGCTAAGCTTAGCTATTGGACCGAATGCGTCTTGACAGTCAGTGTCTAGATATTATGTGAAGCCACGAGCTACTAACCGAGCGTTAAAACAATCTGTAGAACCATCTGCCTCCCGCATAATTTATACACCCACTTGTATGTTACGGCTTTGACATCATTTGGCTTTGGGACAAGTTCCCATGCTTCATTTTTATACAGGGCAGTGACTTTGTCTATCATGGCTTAAACCCATTCAGACCTACCATTGGCTTGTTCATCTCTTTTTGTTTGCTCGACTTTAGCATCTTTAGTTCTAATGATATTTGTAGCATAGTTAGCATTAGGTTTTTTACTTCATGTTGATCGTCTTAACTTTGTTTGTTGGTGCATATTTCGTATGTCCGCCACTATGCGAATAGGCTAGATAGAGCGTGTGTTAAATATTGTATAGTATAGTATGAAAATGGACAAGGTTTTATATGTAACAAAGTCCATTCGGGCGAATGGAGTCCATCCAGACGGATGGACATTAGGTCAGTCCGTTAACAGCTCATTCGTCCCTAGGTTCATTTATTGTTATAAGTCCATCCGGACGGATGGACATGTGTTGATTCGGATGGATGGGCTGATGCCTATATATAGGGATGAGGGGTTCCTCATTTGGATAAGCTTTGGTTCTCTGAGGGGAGATGCTGTCCAACTGGTTTCACGGGTATGTAACTTCAAACATTGAATAGAAACCAAATTAAATTTGACTTGTTCGGTGTCGATTCTACTTCTACTCATTTCTTTTCAAAAATATCCCACCGAACTGGTTATCTCGGGACCAAAACTCCGTCAAACATGCCGGATCCTGGACTCTCAATTCGTATCAGCGCCACGGTACCGATTCAATCGATCTAACAGTTGATTGAATCACCAATTTTCGATTTTTGGAGGTTTTGACGTTAAACATCGAATAAACAACAAAATGAAGGTCAATTCCCGGATAGAATTTGAAATTGAAGACATCATTATGTTCATGTTTGATTTTTGCACAATCCTGTGAAGTTTCATCATGAAATTCCCAAAAATAAAGATTTTGGATCGAAAAATGTGATTGGGAATGTTTTTGAGATGATCAGACATGTTCAAGCGGATGTGCAGATTTGGACGGATAGACGTATCCATCCGGACAGATGGACATCTCGATTTGGACAGATCGACTAAAACAACCCTCCTAAAATATTTTTGGACACCCCTAAATGTCCTAAAATGTACCCCGTACGCAAGAAACGAGCCCGAAATACCCTTGTACTTATTAAAAACAAGAAAAACAAGATTTTTCTGTCACTCGCGGCCCACGACATACGAAGGGTAATCCTTCGCGGGGCACGACAGACCTTGCTTGACCAGCACACAAGGCTGCCACGTGTCAGGAGACACGGCAAGCCTACCCCTTGACTCGACAACCCTACAGCCGCCTTTTTGGCTCTGGCGGCCCGTGACGGAGGAAGAGGTGGTCCTCGCAGGGCGCGAGGGACCCCTCGACCAGCCTATAAAAGGGGGGTTTCGGCTCATTTCCAAACCATTAAAATCTAATTTCTCTCTCAAATTTCTTGTAAGTAGAAATTATACTCGGCACAATACCCACTATAAAGCGAAGCTCTGCCTCATTATAAGTACTATAACCCTGCTATTACCCTACACGATTGATTTAGGATTCCGTAATGCATGTCGGCTCTGCCCGACTCAGTCATTGGAATTCTGTCTCGTGTGTACACTCGATTGATCTAGGATTTTGTAATGCATGTTGGCTCTGCCCGACTCAGTCTTTGGAATTCTGTCTCGTGTTGTACGGTTAATGTGAATTGGGTTATTTTACTAACAGGTGTGCATTGTTTGATTTTAATAGATAATAATCAGGAGATTCCTAGGAAGCTTTAATCTTTCCTAAGTAAACAATGTGAGTACATCTGCTTTTCGTAAACTGTTTTTACAAAACCTCAATTGTTTTAAAATATAATTAACAGTGATTGAGTCTATGTATTCTTCAATTACTGCCGGTATGTTGGGGTTTTGAATACAAAATGTGAAAGACCTTACCATTGGAGAAAGAGTTAGCCAATGAGTAATATGACCCACCAGTCAGGATTGACAGTACTGAATGAATAATTGTATAGATATAAACATTGTAATCGCTCTCAAAACTATGAAATTATAAAAGCTGTTTTTGATTAAACTGGGATGCACTCGCCAGTATTTCTTGCTGATAAAATGTTTTTAAAACGCGTTTCAGGTAACAAAATGTGAAAGCCAATAGAAGCCAGCTGGAGAGCACCGAAGGCTTGGAAAAGTGGCTATAAAAGTTACCTAACTAAAGAAGAAGTTTTTGTTTTCAATAATTAGGGTTTATCCCTACAAATGTATTGTTAAATGAACTTGGGTTTTATCCCAATAAATTATTATTATAAAAGTTTGGTGTTTTCCTCTGATAAACATATTTCCTAACTACGGTCCTGATGTATTCTGCTGCTAAATTAATAAACACCGATAACATTGATACCGCACCACTCGCGGTGCCCGCTCCCGGGGTAGGGGTCGGGGGCTGCGACAGAGAGTGATATCAGAGCTACAACCACTGGTTTAAGCCAAGGAAGTGTTCTGCTGACACATAAATTTTAAATTCTATGTTAGGAAATAACTTATGTGATTATGTGCTATGTGTTATTTGACTATTTGTTAGTTTACAGTATGAGTGAGCAAGGAACTTCGGATGCTTATCGTCACTTAAATAGTTCACCAAAAGATGAGGGAACATCATCTCAACCTGATCCCTCAGGATACTCAGCCGATACTGAGGAAGGGATATTTATATTTAAGTCATAGTCTGAGGAACCCTTTACTACTAAGAAAAGAGGTTGGTTTAATAGAGGAGCACATGAGAGAAGAAAGAGAATGAAGAAGTTACAACAACAGAGGAACATAGTCAGGGCTAATAGGGAGACAGATGCACAGATTCAGGAGACAGTCAATAGGCCACCTTGGGAGGAGGAACTAGATAGACAGCTAGCCAGTTTTCACATGTTAGCCACTACAGTAGTAGATGCTAACCTAAACCAAGTAGCCGAACCGCCACTGTTACCTTTGTTCCCAGACCAACAAATGCTAGAACCCAACCAAGCAAACTAATTCCCAATACCTGCATTTAGCCCCAACGAGTTACCTAGAATCCCAACCCCACAGCCTTTACAATATGATCCATGGTTTGATGACAATAGGTCATACTCTACTCTCTATACTCCCAAAGAACCAACGCCTTTAGAACGTGATCCGTGGAGTGATACTGATAGAACATTTTTCGAGATGAATAGCGCAGACCCTTACGAGGAACCCGTACCTCAACCTGAACCATTAGACCCACCAATGAGTCAAAAACAGGTGCAGGAACTCCATCGGTATGGAGAAGATTTTGTGAATGAGGGGAATAGAATCCAGGGGAGAAACTAGTTTGGAAATATGATGAGCGAGAAATGCAATACTGGATGAACGACACCTAGAATAATGCCTAGATATATGTGTAATTTTTTATTTTGATAAAAAAATAATAATAAATCCCACAAAGATCGAGATGATTACTAAGTGGAAAGTCCCTGAATCACCAACGGAGGTGAGAAGTTTTCTTGGACTGGCAGGATATTATAGACGGTTTACCCGAGATTTTTCTAGAATAGCTATTCCCTTAACGAAACTGACCTGCAAATCAGTTAAGTTTGAATGGGGACCAAAACAAGAAGAATCTTTTAGAATTCTTAAGCAAAAATGGGATGCATAACTACTAGTATATTTGATTTCCAGTTGTAGTATGTAGCTGATGCATATATGTATATATATATATATATATATATATATATAGAAAAGACTAAAAGTCGCAATGATCAACGTTTTTGACCAACTTGTTTGTGTGATTATGTATAAGAAATTGTATTATCCTTATTCTGTGATAATTAATACTTGCTAAATATTCCCAATTCAGATGGACAACGAAGTAAATCAGGAAAACTAGAATAATGAGAATAACGGAAACCAAATAGATAACAGTGCTATCCAACATATAGTAGCACAAGGAATTATAGATGCTATGCTTTATATTATCAAGACTGTTAAAGAAGCAGAAAATAATAGAAGTAAACGCCAACACACTGAACCAAGTCATAGTGTGAATAATGATAACGGACCTATTATCCAAGCTCCAATTCCTAAAAGAAGAATAACTGCTTCTTACGGTTGTTCTTATAAAGAATTCTTGGCTTGTAAACCAATAGAATTCTCAGGCAATGAATGAGCCATTGCAGCCTTACGTTGGATAGAAAAGACAGAAGCAGTCATAAAAATAAGTAAATGCGTAGACGAAGATAAGATTATGTTTGCTTCTAATCTTTTCAAAAATGCAGCCTTAGAATGGTGGAATACTACTCTCCAGTCTTGGGGAAGTGACAAATTTTATAATATGGAATGGATCAACTTTAAGGAAATGGTTGAAAGAAAATTCTGTCCCCCTGATGAGAAGGACTAAATCGCTAATAAGTTCCTAAATCTCAAAATGACTAGAATAGACTGCAAAGGTTACACTACCATATTCTTCGAATATGCTAGGATAGTGCCAACCTTAGCCTCACCTGAACCAGTGTTAATCTCCCGTTATATTTAGGAATTAATTAGTGAGTTAGACACGTAGTCAAGGCAGCTAGACCACAAACCATAGATGAAGCAGTAGAACTAGCCAATACCATGACTGATGAATTGGTGTGTACACAAGAAGAAAACCAGAGAAAGAACCCAACTCAAAAGCTTACCCAGGAATTTCACGACAGTAATTCCAACCATGGGAAAACTACAGGTTCTTCTGCACCCTACTGTAGATATTGCAAAAGAAAGCATTCTGGAAGATGCTCCGTATACTGCAACTTTTGCAAAATATCTGGACACAAGGAAGAAGACTGTAGGAGGAAACCTAGTAATAGGATATGTTCAATTGTGGAGAAAGTGGGCACATCAAACCGAACTGTCCGAAACTAGCTCTAGCCACAACCAACAAGGCTAAGACAACTGAATCTCCTAAGAAGAATGCCAGAGCCTTTGTTCTGACAGCTGAGGAAGCCAGGATGATTCCGGATGTGATCGCCGGTACGTTCTTAGTTAATAACATATTTGCCAAAGTATTGTTTGACTCTGGTGCAAACCAAAGTTCTAGCAATACTTCTTTCTACAAACTTCTTGACCAACCCTTAGTCAAACGTCAACAAGATTGTCTGGTAGAGACAACAAATGGAGAATCCATTAAAATAAGCGAAATCTTGCAGGGAGCAAGAATAGAAATCCTGAACCATCAATTCTTTGCTAACCTTTACCTAATGAATCTGGCCGGTTTCAATGTTGTATTAGGAATGGATTGGTTGGTAGCCAATCGTGCCAATATTTTATGTGATCAAAAGTCAGTACAATTAAGTACACCAAGTGGTGAAAAGATCACAATCAAAGGAGATAAGCCAACCCGACCTGCAAAATTCATCTCTGTGATGAAAGCCGCAAGTTATGAAAGGAAAGGAGGAGTAGTATATATGATTTCTGTAATCACTAATACTAAAGGAAAAGAATTAAAAGATATTCCTGTAATATCTAAATTCTCAGACGTTTTTCCAAAAGAGTTACCTGGATTACCGCCTAATAGAGAGGTTGAATTTAGAATTCACCTAATACCAGGGACGACACCGATTGCCAAAGCGCCATACCAATTAGAACCAGCAGAGATGCAGGAACTGAAGAAACAATTGGACGAACTTCTTGACAAAGGTTTTATATAACCAAGCTCGTCACCGTGGGTAGCACCGGTGTTATTTGTTAAGAAGAAAGATGGATTAATGCATATGTGCATTGATTATCGAGAATTGAACAGGGTTAAGATTAAGAATCGGTACCCACTACCGAGAATCGATGATATGTTCGATCAACTTCAAGGAGCTCGATTCTTTTCTAAGATCGATTTACGCTCAGGATATCATCAACTGAAAGCACAGGAAGAGGACATTCCTAAAACTCCTTTCAGAACGAGATATGGTCATCATGAATTTACCGTCATGCCATTTGGTTTAACCAATGCCCCAGCCGCATTTATGGACATAATGAACATGATATGTAAACCATACCTGGATAAATTTATAATTATCTTTATAGATGATATTCTAATTTACTCTAAGAGTAAAGAGGAACATACAGCGCATCTGCATACACTTCTACATTGTTGAGAAAAGAAAAGCTTTATGCTAAATTCTCAAAATGTGAATTCTGGTTATAAGAAGTGCAATTCCTTGGACATCTGGTTAATCATGAATGAATTCATGTGGATCCCACAAAGATCGAGGCGATTACTAAGTGGAAAGTCCCTGAGTCGCCAACAGAAGTACGAAGTTTTCTTGGACTGGCAGGATATTATAGACGGTTTATCCAAGATTTTTCTAGAATAGTCATTCCATTAACTAAACTGACTTGCAAATCAGTTAAGTTTGAATAGGGACCGAAACAGGAAGAAGCTTTTAAGATTCTTAAGCAAAGGTTACCCAACGCACCCATACTCGCATTACCAGAAGGAACTGAAGACTTTATAGTCTATTGTGATGCATCTAAGTTAGGATATGGATGTGTGTTGATGCAACGTCAAAAGGTTATAGCATATGCCTTTAGACAACTTAAGAAACATGAAGAGAATTACACAACCCATGATCTAGAATTAGGAGCCATAGTTTTTCCTCTTAAGATTTGGAGACACTATTTATATGGAAATAAATTTGTTGTCTTCACCGATCATAAGAGTTTAAGGTATATTTTTGGGCAAAAAGAATTAAATATGAGACAGAGACGCTGGATGGAAGTTCTTAGTGATTATGATTGTGATATCCAGTATCATGCTGGGAAAGCTAATGTAGTAGCTGATGCTTTAAGTCGAAAGTATCATGAAAAGCCGAAATGAGTACGTTCTCTTAGATTAAATCTACAAGTAGATTTAAACGAGCAAATCAGAGAAGTACAGAAAACAGCAATCAAGGACGATGCTGAAAATTTAAAAGGAATGATTAAGGAGTTAGAACAAGGAACAAATGGAATTTGGAAGTTCCATAAGAAAAGGATATGGATACCTAAACAAGGAAACCTACGCCACAGAATTCTAGAAGAAGATCACAAGTCTAAGTATACGATACATCCTAGAAGTGATAAGATGTATCAAGATCTAAGAAAGAATTTCTAGTGGATAGGAATGAAAAAGGATATAGCTAATTATGTTGCTAAATGTCTAACTTGTTCACAAGTTAAAGCTGAGCATCAGAAACCCTCAGGATTATTGCAACACAATATGGAAATGGGAATTGATAACAATGGACTTTGTTACCAAATTACCCAAAACAAGAAAAGGAAATGATACAATCTAGGTGATAGTAGACAGATTGACCAAATCTGCCCATTTCTTACCCATGAAGGAAACTTTCAGTATGGAACAGTTAGCCAAGTTACATGTAAAGGAAATAGTTTCATTACATGGAATTCCTTTATCTATCGTATCCGATAGAGATAGCCGTTTTACTTCTCATTTTTGGACAAGTTTCCAAAAAGCAATGGGAACCAGGTTAAATCTAAGCACAACCTTATCATCCACAGACGGACGGACAAAGCGAGAGGACAATCCAGACAATGGAAGATATGCTTAGAGCCTGTGTAATTGATTTCGGAGGAAATTGGGATGACCATCTACCATTAATACAATTTTCCTATAATAACAACTATCATACTAGCATTAATGCTGCACCATTTGAAGCACTTTATGGATGAAAGTGCAGAACTCTAGTCTGTTGGGCAGAAATTGGAGAGAAGCAATCATCTGGACCAGACATAGTGCAAGAAACGGCAGATAAGATAATTCAAGTCAAGGAAAGACTAAAAGCAGCACGAGATCGTCAAAAGAGTTATGTAGATCATAGACGAAAACCTTTAGAATTTCAAGTAGGAGATAAAGTATTATTAAAGGTTTCTCCATGGAAAGGAGTAGTCAGATTCGTTAAAAGAGCAAAGCTAAGCCCTAGGTAGATTGGACCTTTTAAGATTATTAGAAGAATAGGACCTGTAGCTTATCAGCTACAACTGCCAAAGGAAATGGCAGGAATACATGATGTGTTTCATGTATGTAATCTTAAAAAGTGTTTAGCAGACGAATCAGTAGTAATACCTTTTAAGGACATAGAGGTGAATGAGAAACTTAAATATATCAAGAAACCCGTTCAGATTGAAGATAGAAAGATCAAGAACCTCAAACACAAAAGACTAGTTCTGGTCAAAGTGAAATGGGATTCCAAGAGAGGACCAAAATACACTTGGGAACTCGAGTCCGAGATGCAAAGGCAATACCCACACATGTTCTCGTCGATCTCAAGGACGAGATCCAAAACAAGGTGGGGAGGATATAACAACCCTCCTAAAATATTTTTGGATAATCCCTAAATGTCCTAAAATATACCTCGTATGCAAAAAACGAGCCCGAAATACCCCTGTACTTATTAAAAACAAGAAAAACAAGATTTTTGTGTCACTCGCGGCCCACGACAAACGAAGGGTAATCCTTCGCGGGGCGCGGTATACATTGCTTGACCGGCATACAAGGCTGCCACGTATCAGGTGACACGGCAAGCCTACCCCTTGACTCAACAACCCTACAGCCGCCTTTTTGGCTCTGGCGGCCCGCGACGGAGGAAGAGGTGGTCTTCGCGGGGCACGAGGGACCCCTCGACCAACCTATAAAAGGGGAGCTTTGGCTCATTTCCAAACCGTTCAAATCTGATTTCTCTCTCAAATTTCTTATAAGTAGAAATTATACTCGGGAAAAATACCCACTATAAAGCGAAGCTCTACCTCGTTTTAAGTAATATAACCCTGCTATTACCCTACATGAGTGATTTAGGATTCCGTAATGCATGTCGGCTCTGCCCGACTCAGTCATTGGAATTCTGTCTCGTGTGTACACCCGATTGATCTAGGATTCCGTAATGCATGTCGGTTCTGCCTGACTTAGTCATTGGAATTCTGTCTCGAGTTATACGGCTAATGTGAATTGGGTTATTTTACTAACATGTGTGTATTGTTTGATTTTAATAGATAATAATCAGGAGATTCCCAGGAAGCTTTAATCTTACCTAAGTAAACAATGTGAGTACATCTTGTGACATCTGTGTCTCTTCGACCATCAAACAAATACCAAATCAATGAAATATTTTGTTTCATACTTGGGATTTGTATAAATATGTGTATCATTTACACATATCAATTCTTGTTCGATTTCGAGCTTTAAATCGCTTTCTAGAAGGTTATACGCGAACTGATGCGTAAACGTAATCAGTTTAATGCAACAAACACTCTGGAACAGTGACATTGGCTTCACATACCTTAAATAACCTTTACATAACTTAGAAATAAGTTTTGGAGGGTTTGGTGTGCTGAAATCAAGTTTATTCGATTGTAGGGACTATTTGCGTCAAACTGCAAAAGTATACCGAATTGAATGGTAACGAACATTCTGGAACTTGATCATAAGTTAAATATGCCCTAAATATCCTTTACATAGCTTATAAATAGGCTTTGAGGTGTTTGGTGCGCAAAAATAAACTTTTTGATCAATAGGGACTAAAAGTGTTAAAAAGTGCATAAGTTTGCATTTTCGCGCATATCTTACGTAAAAATTTATGTAATCATTAAAATATTTTATATTAGTGATTGGCATGAAAAAATTCCATTCGTCGCGTAATTTGGATCGTTTTTCGCATCCGTTCGTGTTTCGTCGTAATTAACCGAACAACGCAATCATACGGCCAAACGAACTGACATCCGAGATGTTTTTGAGCACATTTCATGTTCCCTATACTTTAAATTCATTTTAGAGCCTTGAAATGGGGTTAACGGGGCTTAAACGTGCCGAAAACTGAGTTTATAACATTTAGGGACAAAAAATGACATTTTTGGAAACTTAGCTCTCGCGGGATGCGTAAGATAGAGCCTCATCTTACGCAGGGCGCGACATAAGCCCAGTTCAGCAAATCAGTTTTTAGTTTCAACAGTTGTTTTCCTGGGTTTTTGCACATGGTTTCTTCATTCTATGGGCTTGTTTTGCACACCCATAGTATTATAATTCAGTGGGCACACATGGAGGGCCAAGATTGAAGCTCGTTTATCGAGGAACGTTCCTAATGGTGGTCCGAAATCTATATAAACCCACTTGTTTTCTTTCATTTCTTACACTTTGATCTGAGTTTGCTCTAAGTTGAGGTTTAAAACTTCATACCTGAGTATTCTTAGATCAAATCTTTTTATTTGGACCCTTTGTAAGTTTCTTTCATGCTTTTATGTGTTTTTAAGCACGAAAGTCAAACAATGTTTGACTTTCTGCTTTGACCGGTCAATGGTCAACACAAAGTTTGTTTGAACTTTGCAACGTGAGCGTAATCACGATGGTTATAGTCCCGTGTGACTATACCTACTGATTACCACGTTGATTTGGTGTAGTGACGAGTCATAGTTTCGGTCAAAATGCGTATTTATACGTATTTTGCAACCAAACTATTCTTGGGTATCAAAACCCTTTGTTTTGATATCAAACTTGTTTTCAAACTTCGTTAAACATGTTTTAACATGTTTAACTCGTCATTTTAGGTTTAGTGCTTGTATAGGGTCGTAAGATAAGCGGTCTAAACAACCGCTTAGACTTTCGAACCTGACCCGTTTGGTCGATTGTTAGGATCCGACCAAGCATGTTTAGTGACCATAGATGTATAGGGGATAACCTTTCGAGGTTATACCTTATGGTCACTTATTTTAATTAGTTATATGATAGGTTGTTTATATGCCTTAGGTAAAATGACCAAAATGCCCTTTTCATGCATAATTGGTATTTAAGCATATGTAACTTAAACTTTTGTCACTTAACTGATTATTCAACATATTTAAACATGTTTAGGCATATAATACTTGTCATAGGACTAGTTAGGCGTTCCGAACGCGTTTTACGCGAACGACGCGTTAAAGTAGCGTAAGCTACCTAAACGAGTCGTGATGGGTCGAAAGCACTTAGGTTAGCTTTCGATTTAGTATGTAGGCTTTGTTAAACCATATCACATGAGTTCCAATACTCATTTGGTTTATGAAACCTCATCCTATCCGATCTTCCGATTTAGGTCCGGTTTATTAACGTAGTTACTTATATTAGGTGCCGTTTTGATTCCGTGATCCCTCTAGCTTTGCTTGGTTGTTATTCAAGACTTCTAAGCATTCTCAAGTGAGTACATAGTCCCCTCTTTTACTATTTTCAAACATTTTGGGGTGAAACACATGTGCCTACTTGTTACTTTCGTGCTTTTCATGCTTTTATATCATATACTTGCTATGTTCGTTATTACGCATATAGTACATGATTTCATTATGTTTTGCTATGTATGTTCACTTAGCATGCTAGCACATTGATTTTCATATCTTACATTTTGTTGCATATGTTCATCCAGCATATGGACACATTGTTTTACATTTTGAACTGTTTGAACCGTTTGGAACTGTTTGATCTACGTGAATTATTTGAACTGTTTGAACCATTTGGAACTGTTTGATCTATGTGAACCGTTTGGAACTGTTTGATCTATGTGAACCGTTTGGAACTATTTGATCTATGTGAACCATTTGGAACTGTTTGATTTATGTGAACTATTTGAATTGTTTGAACCATTGGGTTAGGGAAGTGATTAGGTAACGGGGCGGGTGTAATGTGATAAAAGCATGGTGGATACGCTGCTGCTACTTCCTATATATAAGTGCTTTTAACACATTATATATCGTTGCGTTATCTAGATCACTTGGGCAAAGGTTATCAAAACTGTGACAACTCGGACTTTAGACTTGCTTTGATGTAACGTAACGTGCTTACGAGAACTGAATTATATGATTTAATGAATGTTTTGTGTTATGTGTATTATGTGTGCATGTATGTATTGAACCGCACAACACTAGACAACCCGAATCGCACAACACCTTTGGACCGCACAAGCCTTTTGGGCTCTACACTTTGCATTCGGATTAGTGAGCACCGAGTTGGGCTCGGCCCACTCCCCACTCGCAAACACAAAACCATTTGGTAGGGATTTGATTCTCATTGTTGTTACAAAAACACAAACACACACAAGTACACAAGCTCCCTCTCTCGTTCCTTTCCCTCTTGAAGCCGACGGCACCCAAAGGCTCACGAGTTTGGAATTGTTCTTGCATCCTCCACCTTTCGGTTAGTGTTTGGTTATTAATTGGTTGATGTTATGTGGTTCCACATGTTTTAGAATTTCATGATGATAAACTAGGGCTAATCCGGTTAGTGTTTGATGTTAAGTGCTTGATGATGCTTTGATTATGGGTTATTGAATGTTTGTAAATCGGCTGTTGATTGATGTATGAATGGTTATTCGGGTTGTTGAAATCGGATGAGATGTGATATTGATCTAAACCGAATTGATGTTGTGATGCCTTGCATGCGTGATGATGATGTTTGAATTTAATTGATCGGTTGATATGATTTGCTATTAGATGATAAGGTAAATCCGATTGAATGTTATATGTTGTTCTTGTTGATTTTTAATTAGATTAGGGTTCATACGATTCATGTTGTTACTGCCTGTTGATCGATATTTTGGTTAACTAATTTGTGGAAACTGTTAATTGATTTGATAATCATGGAAACCGAATATGTTAATTGATTTGCATAAATGTTTGTAACCGATCTGCATGAAATCAGGAAAATGGTTACAAATTGATAGACTTAACATGGTTGCGAGTCGATACCTCCAATTGCGACTCGAAACCTCACACCGACAGCAGCACGAGCCGAAACCATGGTTGCGAGTCTTGTTGCGACTCGTAACCGGACCATGACGAGCCGAGACTAGCTGTTGCGACTCGTAACCCCCTGTTGCGACTCGAGATCGCCGGTTGCGACTCGAGACCAGTTATGCACGTACACTGTTTTGGGCCTACACTGTCACGGGCCCAATTGATTGGGCCAAGTAATTGGACTTGTTTACATATCTGCTAATTGGACTGCTATATTTGTTCGGACCGGGCTTTATGGGAATTCGCACAACAGGTTGGGCCGGTTAGTATTGGGCTACTTGTTTAAACCGTACAAGTTGTATGTATTGCTTAACTGTCAAATGTTGCCATGATTTTTACGTGATTAGTAACATGCTAGACTATGTGAAACAAACGTGTATTATCTAAGTCAAGACCTGACTTGCATTATAACCATGATAGGACGTGGTTGACCATTTACTAGCTTACCTGTACTCTTTGTGTATCTGCCGAGCAATCCGAGGTGAGTTCACACAGCCAAGGCATGGGATTCCCGGGTTGGGAATTGGGTTGGAATGTTTGATGATTTCTCGTACTTACGCAATCACTAGACTATAGACCATCGTCCTCAGGATAGTCAGGACACGTTACGTAAAACCTACGTAACCCAGTAATTACCATTTGTCTCCCGGGTCGGGAGGACACGTTACGTAAAGCCTACGTAACCCAATACCATCTACTGTCTTCCGGGTCGGAAGGACACGCTGCGTAAAGCCTACGTAGCCCCCACGCGTACCACTGTCCTCTGGGAAGGGCACGTCACGTAAAGCCTACGTGACCCAGTACGTATTCCTGTTCTCGGTTTAAGAAGAACACATGGTTGCACTAGTCTAGTAAGTACCATAATGGGAATCCCCCATTGTTAAGGATAAATGTGAGAATCCCTCACCAATAGTATATACTTGTATGGGAACCCCCCCCCACTAGATGAACATACGCATTATTAATACGAACTTACTTTCTGTGAACTCGCTCAACTAGTTTATTGATTATTTGCTGCATGTCTTGCAGGACCTTAGGTACTTTATGGAGCTTGCACAAGGAGAAGCGGGTCGTTGTGGACAAGACACGTGAATGCTTATTAAACATTCTACTTTTACACATTGATACTTATGTTTTGGGTTTTACATTTAATGCTTCCGCTACATATACAATGTTTGGTTCTGAACATCAATTATGTCTATGATTATTATTAAATGCTATGTTTGATATAATTGGTGGCTTGATCCTGGTCAGTCACGCTCCCAAGCGGTGGTACTCCGCGTGTGGGTTTTGGGGGTGTGACAGATTGGTATCAGAGCCATTGGTTATAGAGAACTAGGTTTTAATATGGGAAAACGTTTTTATTAAAACCAGACTATAACCAGAACAGTGCTCTCAACGATCCACAACGACGCTTCGCTCCACGTGCAAGACTCGACATCCTAGGTAATAAGGTTTATGTTTATTGCCTATTTGCTAGAACTGCTTAGAACTTTGCTCGCATTACGTTTGGATACACATGATACTATAGCATGAGAATCCCTACGTGCTTACACTTTTCTGTCATCGCCCTACTCGCGAACCACTCTCACTTACGTTACTTTTATTATGAAGAATCATGTCTGGACGAATCAACATGACTCAAGCCCAGCTAGAGGCCCTCGTTCAAGCTCAAGTTGCTGCGGCACTTGCAGCTGCACAAGCAGGTAGTATATCCTGTAGTCATAACTTATGCTAGGATCTTTAGATCCTACACTCCTAAACTAGCCCTTGTATTTAAACTTTGCCCTATTCGTACACAATAGGTCAACCAGCGCAGCAAGTTTGCACCTTTAAGAACTTCATGGACTGTCGTCCAAGTACCTTCAACGGCACAGAGGGGGCAGTGGGACTCCTCCACTGGTTCGAAAAGCTAGAGTCAGTATTCGAAATGTGCGAGTGCCCTGAGGCTCGCAAGGTTAAGTATGCAACTGGCACCCTGGAAGGAATCGCGCTAACCTGGTGGAACGCGCAGGTGCAAATTCTGGGGTTGGCAGCTGCTAACGCCACACCCTGGAACGATTTTAAGGAACTTATCAAGAGGGAATATTGCACGCGTGAAGATATTCACAAGTTGGAAGACGAGCTGTATAATCTGAAAATGGTTGGGTCAGAGATTGAAGCGTATACTAAGCGGTTGAATGAGCTGGCCGTGTTGTGCCCAACTATGGTGGACCCTCCATACAAGCGCATTGAGATGTATCTCAAGGGATTGGCGCCAGAGATCCAGAGCCATGTCACATCGGCTAATCTCGACAACATCCAGGATATTCAGCGTCTCGCGCATCGCATCACCGACCAGGCAGTGGATCAGAATAAACTGCCTAAGCGTGTCAACGCTACTGCTACAGTCACTCCTTCAGCTACTCCTGCTACTACTAGTGACAGCAAAAGAAAGTGGGATGGAGATTCTAGTATAGGTTCCGCATCCGTTCAGTCTCAAGCTCAGCAACAGAAGACTGACCACTACCAGAGTCCTGGTCAGCAATCCTCTGGTGGTCATAGACGGGGAAGATATCAGGGTTTTCACCCCAAGTGTCACAACTGCAACAGGCACCATAGCGGCCCATGCAACAAGGGTCGTTGTCAAAGGTGTCTCAAGATGGGGCATGAGGCCAAAGACTGTAGGAGCCCACGGCCTGCAAATCAAAACCAGCAACCTCAACAACCTACTCCACAGAACCCACAGCAGCAACAGCCACAGCGTGGAAACCGGGGATGTTTCCAGTGTGGGGCTGAAGGTCATTTCAAACGCGACTGCCCTCAGTTGAACCAGAATCGCAACAACAATAACCAGGGCAACGGGAATAACAACGGTGGGAACAACAACAATAATGGCAACGAGGCTAGGGGACGCGCTTTTGTGCTAGGTCGAGGCGACGCAGTGAACGATCCCAACGTAGTTATGGGTAAGTTTCTCCTCGACAATATTTACGTTACTGTTTTGTTTGATTCGGGTGCGGATACAAGCTATATGTCTGTGAAAATGTGTCAACTGCTAAAACGTGCACCAACACTTTTACCCACCAAGCATGTAGTAGAGTTAGCTAACGGTAAAAGTCTAGAAGCCACGCACGTAGTTCAGGGTTGTAATCTTATCCTAGCTGGTCAAGCCTTCTCTATCGATCTCATTCCTATAGTTTTGGGTAGTTTCGACGTTGTGATTGGGATGGATTGGTTATCCCAACATCAGGCAGAGATCTTATGCAGCGAGAAGATAATTCGTATTCCTCGTTCGGGTCAAGAACCTCTCGAAGTCCAAGGCGACAAGAGTGGTGCTGTGGTTGGCATCATCTTTTTCTTGAAGGCTCAGAAGTGCCTGCGGAAGGGTCACACCGCAATCTTGGCACTCGTTACAGACGCATCAGCAAAGGAAAAGAAATTGGAGGATATCCCAATTGTACGCGATTACCCTCAGGTGTTTCCTGAAGACTTGCCTGGCTTACCGCCTCATCGTCAGGTCGAATTTCAAATCGAGCTCGCTCCAGGAGCAGCACCCATAGCTCGCGCACCATATCGTCTAGCTCCATCAGAATTGGAGGAATTGTCAAAGCAGCTACAAGAGCTTTTGGAAAAGGGCTTCATTCGCCCAGGCTCTTCGCCTTGGGGAGCTCCAGTGCTATTTGTGAAAAAGAAAGACGGTACGTTCAGAATGTGCATCGACTACCGTGAACTCAACAAGGTGACGGTGAAGAACCGTTATCCTCTTCCACGCATAGACGACTTATTCGACCAGTTGCAAGGGTCGTGCTACTATTCGAAGATAGACTTGAGGTCAGGGTATCATCAGCTGAGAGTCCGGGAGGAGGACGTCTCCAAGACAGCCTTCAGAACTCGTTACGGTCACTACGAGTTTCTTGTCATGCCGTTCGGGTTAACGAATGCGCCTGCCGTATTTATGGATCTTATGAACAGGGTGTGCAAACCCTATCTTGACAAGTTCGTCATTGTTTTCATCGACGACATTTGATCTACTCCAAGAGTCAGGAGGAACACGAGCAGCATCTACGCCTTATTTTGGAACTCCTTCGGAAGGAACAGCTATACGCTAAGTTTTCGAAATGCGACTTCTGGCTTCGTGAAGTCCATTTCTTAGGCCACGTAGTAAACAAGGATGGGATCCATGTCGATCCATCCAAGGTAGACTCGATCAGAAACTGGCCTGCACCACGAACGCCAACGGAAATACGCCAATTCTTGGGTTTGGCGGGTTATTACAGACGGTTTATTAAAGACTTTTCGAAGATTGCTCAGCCGCTTACGTTACTGACACAGAAGGGTGTCACCTATCGCTGGGGAGAGCCCCAGGAGACTGCTTTTCAGCACCTGAAGGATAGACTTTGCAGTGCACCTATCCTCTCTCTGCCAGAGGGCACAGATGACTTCGTGGTTTATTGTGATGCATCCATTCGGGGACTTGGATGTGTGTTAATGCAGCACGACAAGGTTATTGCTTACGCTTCACGTCAACTCAAAGTTCACGAACGGAACTACACGACGCACGATTTAGAGCTGGGAGCTGTTGTTTTCGCGCTTAAGATATGGCGACACTACCTGTACGGTACCAGGTGCACGATTTACACCGATCACAGGAGTCTCGAACATATCCTTAAGCAGAAGGATTTGAACATGCGTCAACGACGATGGGTCGAGTTACTGAACGACTACGAATGCGCTATCAAGTATCATCCAGGCAAAGCCAATGTTGTGGCTGATGCCCTTAGTCGTAAGAACACTCTACCAAAGCGCGTGCGAGCGCTACAGCTTACTATTCAGTCCGGTCTACCTGCTCAGATACGGAATGCTCAGATAGAAGCACTGAAACCTGAAAACGTCAAGGCTGAAGCCTTACGCGGCTCAAGGCAACGAATGGAACTCAAGGAAGACGGCGCCTACTATGTAACGGGGCGTATTTGGGTCCCACTTTATGGCGGTCTACGCGAACTTGTAATGGATGAAGCTCACAAGTCTCGCTACTCGGTACATCCAGGGTCGGACAAAATGTACCACGACATCAGCACTACATACTGGTGGCCTAGCATGAAGGCCCACATCGCTACGTACGTTGGAAAATGCTTGACCTGTGCGAGAGTCAAGGTTGAATACCAGAAACCAGCGGGCCTACTCCAGCAGCCTAAGATACCTCAATGGAAATGGGAAGAAATTTCCATGGATTTTGTTACAGGCCTACCTAGATTCCAGCGGGGGAATGATACCATATGGGTGATCGTGGATCGACTCACCAAGTCTGCACACTTCCTACCTATAAATGAAACGGATAAGTTCTCCACTCTCGCAGACGTCTATCTTAAAGAAGTTGTTTCGAGGCATGGGGTGCCCACATCTATCATTTCGGATCGCGATGCATGATTCACGTCAGAACTATGGCAAGCGATGCACAAATCTTTCGGCTCACGGTTAGACATGAGCACAGCATATCATCCTCAGACGGATGGGCAGTCTGAGCGAACGATTCAAACACTTGAAGACATGCTTAGGGCATGCGTTATCGATTTCGGCAACGGCTGGGAAAAGCACCTCCGTTTGGTGGAGTTTTCGTACAATAACAGTTATCACACCAGCATTCAAGCCGCTCCATTCGAGGCATTGTACGGGCGTAAATGCCGGTCACCTCTCTGTTGGGCAGAGGTGGGGGATAGTCAGATCACGGGTCCAGAGATTGTAGTGGACGCCTCAGAAAAGATTGCACAGATACGACAACGCATGGCGGCAGCACGCGACCATCAGAAAGCCTACGCGGACAAGCGTAGAAAGCCATTGGAATTTCAGGTCGGGGACCGGGTTTTACTAAAAGTCTCACCCTGGAAGGGCGTGGTACGTTTTGGCAAACGGGGCAAACTAAATCCGCGATATGTCGGACCATTCGAAATCATTGAGAAAATCGGCAAAGTAGCCTACAAGTTGAATCTACCAGCTGAACTTGGGGCAGTTCACAATGTTTTTCATGTGTCGAACCTAAAGAAGTGCCTATCAGATGAAACCCTCATCATTCCTTTTAAGGAACTCACTATCGACGAGCGGCTGCAGTTCGTCGAGGAACCAGTAGAAATCACGGACCGGGATGTGAAGGTCCTCAAGAACAAGAGAATCCCTCTTGTTCGAGTACGGTGGAACTCCAAACGTGGCCCGGAGTACACCTGGGAACGCGAAGACAGGATGACAGAAAAGTACCCCCAGTTATTCGAAACCAATGCAACCACTGCTGAGGATGAAGCTACTACTTCGGAATTTCGGGACGAAATTCCAGATCAACGGGGGGAGGATGTGACACCCCAGGAAAACCGGTGAACGTTTGAACTTACCTAGCTTCCTCAGTGAGTGCATACCAAATTTCGGGACGAAATTTCCAATTAGTTGGGGATAATGTGACAACTCGGACTTTAGACTTGCTTTGATGTAACGTAACGTGCTTACGAGAACTGAATTATATGATTTAATGAATGTTTTGTGTTATGTGTATTATATGTGCATGTATGTATTGAACCGCACAACACTAGACAACCCGAATCGCACAACACCTTTGGACCGCACAAGCCTTTTGGGCTCTACACTTTGCATTCGGATTAGTGAGCACCGAGTTGGGCTCGGCCCACTCCCCACTCGCAAACACAAAACCATTTGGTAGGGATTTGATTCTCATTGTTGTTACAAAAACACAAACACACACAAGTACACAAGCTCCCTCTCTCGTTCCTTTCCCTCTTGAAGCCGACGGCACCCAAAGGCTCACGAGTTTGGAATTGTTCTTGCATCCTCCACCTTTCGGTTAGTGTTTGGTTATTAATTGGTTGATGTTATGTGGTTCCACATGTTTTAGAATTTCATGATGATAAACTAGGGCTAATCCGGTTAGTGTTTGATGTTAAGTGCTTGATGATGCTTTGATTATGGGTTATTGAATGTTTGTAAATCGGCTGTTGATTGACGTATGAATGGTTATTCGGGTTGTTGAAATCGGATGAGATGTGATATTGATCTAAACCGAATTGATGTTGTGATGCCTTGCATGCGTGATGATGATGTTTGAATTTAATTGATCGGTTGATATGATTTGCTATTAGATGATAAGGTAAATCCGATTGAATGTTATATGTTGTTCTTGTTGATTTTTAATTAGATTAGGGTTCATACGATTCATGTTGTTACTGCCTGTTGATCGATATTTTGGTTAACTAATTTGTGGAAACTGTTAATTGATTTGATAATCATGGAAACCGAATATGTTAATTGATTTGCATAAATGTTTGTAACCGATCTGCATGAAATCAGGAAAATGGTTACAAATTGATAGACTTAACATGGTTGCGAGTCGATACCTCCAATTGCGACTCGAAACCTCACACCGACAGCAGCACGAGCCGAAACCATGGTTGCGAGTCTTGTTGCGACTCGTAACCGGACCATGACGAGCCGAGACCAGCTGTTGCGACTCGTAACCCCCTGTTGCGACTCGAGATCGCCGGTTGCGACTCGAGACCAATTATGCACGTACACTGTTTTGGGCCTACACTGTCACGGGCCCAATTGATTGGGCCAAGTAATTGGACTTGTTTACATATCTGCTAATTGGACTGCTATATTTGTTCGGACCGGGCTTTATGGGAATTCGCACAACAGGTTGGGCCGGTTAGTATTGGGCTACTTGTTTAAACCGTACAAGTTGTATGTATTGCTTAACTGTCAAATGTTGCCATGATTTTTACGTGATTAGTAACGTGCTAGACTATGTGAAACAAACGTGTATTATCTAAGTCAAGACCTGACTTGCATTATAACCATGATAGGACGTGGTTGACCATTTACTAGCTTACCTGTACTCTTTGTGTATCTGCCGAGCAATCCGAGGTGAGTTCACACAGCCAAGGCATGGGATTCCCGGGTTGGGAATTGGGTTGGAATGTTTGATGATTTCTCGTACTTACGCAATCACTAGACTATAGACCATCGTCCTCAGGATAGTCAGGACACGTTACGTAAAACCTACGTAACCCAGTAATTACCATTTGTCTCCCGGGTCGGGAGGACACGTTACGTAAAGCCTACGTAACCCAATACCATCTACTGTCTTCCGGGTCGGAAGGACACGCTGCGTAAAGCCTACGTAGTCCCCACGCGTACCACTGTCCTCGGGGAAGGGCACGTCACGTAAAGCCTACGTGACCCAGTACGTATTCCTGTTCTCGGTTTAAGAAGAACACATGGTTGCACTAGTCTAGTAAGTACCATAATGGGAATCCCCCATTGTTAAGGATAAATGTGAGAATCCCTCACCAATAGTATATACTTGTATGGGAAGCCCCCCCCCACTAGATGAACATACGCATTATTAATACGAACTTACTTTCTGTGAACTCGCTCAACTAGTTTGTTGATTATTTGCTGCATGCCTTGCAGGACCTTAGGTACTTTATGGAGCTTGCACAAGGAGAAGCGGGTCGTTGTGGACAAGACACGTGAATGCTTATTAAACATTCTACTTTTACACATTGATACTTATGTTTTGGGTTTTACATTTAATGCTTCCGCTACATATACAATGTTTGGTTCTGAACATCAATTATATCTATGATTATTATTAAATGCTATGTTTGATATAATTGGTGGCTTGATCCTGGTCAGTCACGCTCCCAAGCGGTGGTACTCCGCGTGTGGGTTTTGGGGGTGTGACAAAAACAAAGTTATATTACAAGGTTTTTCTAACAATATAAACCATTCGAGTTTTATTACAAAAACAATTTACGATCTGGGTTTACTTAAACAAATGTTTTGAGCTAACATTCATGGCATTGAGATTTTATAAATTATAACTAATCTATTTTGACTTGGTTATTTCAATTTACATTACAAACATTTTAGAAAACTAGGTTTTCTAATATCAATTAATGAAGTTGTTCAAGTTATTCAAAATATAAACGAGCTATGAATCTGACACTCACATAAAACCTATGTACTCGCCGGCATTTTTATGCTAACGTATTTTCACATATGTTTCAGGTACCATAGTTGATGATGTTTGATGATGATATTGGTGCATGCTCACATAGGAATGGACGAGGCTTTAGTGACTTAATAACAATGGAAGTTAATTTGTTCATGTTTTGTTTCTAGTTTCAATACAATGTAATGAACTTAATTCAATAAAACAGAACTTTTATCCATGTGTTGTGAAACAATGATTCTGTTACGACACTCCCCGATGTTTCCGCCGTGGTTTGTTGTTTTAACGCGGTCGGGGTGTGACACATCTGCTTTTCGTAGACTATTTTTACAAAACCTCAATTGTTTTAAAATATAAGTTACAGTGATTGAGTCTATGTATTCTTCAATTACTGCTGGTATGTTGGGGTTTTGTATACAAAATGGGAAAGATGTTACCATTAAACAAAGAGTTAGCCAATGAGTAGTATGACCCACCAGTCAGGATTGACAGTACTGAATGAGTAATTATATAGATATAAACATTGTAATCGCTCTCAATATTGTGAAATTATAAAAGCTTTTTTTTATTAAACTGGGATGCACTCGCCAGCATTTCTTGCTGATAAAATGTTTTTAAAACGCGTTTCAGGTAACAAAATGTGAAAGCCAATAGAAGCCAGCTGGAGAGCACCGAAGGCTTGGAAAAGTGGCTATAAAAGTTACCTAAATAAAGGAGAAGTTTTTGTTTTCAATAATTAGGGTTTATCCCTACAAATATATTGTCAAATGAACTTGGGTTTTATCCCAATAAATTATTATTATAAAAGTTTGTGTTTTACTCTGATAAACATATTTCCTAACTACGGTCCTGATGTATTCTGCTGCTAAATTATTAAACACCGATACCATTGATACCGTACAACTCGCGGCGCCCGCTCCTGGGGTAGGGGTAGGGGGCTGCGACATCGACCTTGTCGATTCGGACGAATGGACATCAGTTCTTAAACTGCAATTCGTTCCAATTTAGTTCATTCGCACCGATGGACCTACTCTATTCGGACGGATGAATTGATGCCTAAAAAAATTTGAAAGACATTTTTTGATCGCAATGACGAGGTGAGTCTTCATAAAAAGTTTGGTGATTGAAAATTTTTTCGAGTTTTTAACTACCAAGTTGGGTTGTTCTAGGACATCGTCCGGGGCTTCAGCGAACAAATATGATGATGCGATCACAGAATGTGGAAATTAGTATGGTAGTCATGATACTGGTGCAGAACGATTATCATTTGGGTTATCTGACTATTAATGGGCCGTAACAAAAAATCCACAATGATGAAAAACTGACGTTTTAGGACAAAAATGTCACATTTTCAGCATAGTCAAGTTTCTCAGAAAACAGAAAGAACTGGATTGCCTAATTTGAGGGGGAATTCAGTAATAAGACGTCAGAATTTACAAAAATGAGGGGGAATAAAAATTTAATATTGAAATTCCAACATTTCTGAAATTCGTGACGATACAAGAATATTCGGGTGGCTCCGACTTCAGGATTACCTAGAGATGTATAGGATCTGGATTTGTGAATTCGTGATCATAGGAAGTTCAGACTCTACAGATCAGGGTCAAATTGACGTCTTAGGGTTTGAGTCCCGGGTCTTTGTCAAGTCAGTCGGCAGGATTAGTGTCAGGAGATGCAACTGTATTGTGGATACTTATAAGATATTACAGACGTGTGATAGTCTAAAGTGTCAGAATGGTTAATCTTCGAGCAGATGAATTGTTTTCGGACTAACCGCCGGGGAATGATGATGTTTGTTGGTTAAGTTGCTGCTGGAACTAGCGGAGAAGACTATATATTTGTTTTCGTGACCGAAGAGGAAGAATGTGAATCTGATCATGGATGGATGGTTCTAAGATCTGAATGTGTTACCAGATGATTTGTTATCCAATGAAGATTTGCTGATTGTGGAGAATACAATTTACACAGATCAATCATTCAGAAGGTTCTTAAAGGTGATCACAGAAAACAGGATTTCAGATTTTCGAGGGTAATTACAGATTTAAAGTTAACCAATGTGGTGTTTGAAGTTTCTAACAATTGCCGGTTGGGTTTTTGTACATTAAAAGATCATGCAGGCGGAATGCACGATCGATGGTGCTGAAATGGTAAAACAAAAACCGAATACGGATGTGGTTAAAGCTGAAACAAAGAATCTGCGTTGTTTAGTTTTAAGTTGACGATTATTCGTGAAGATTATAGTTGAGCAAATCAGAGGAGTCGAGAACTGTGCAAACAAAGACCTGAAGATTCATTTCAGGGGGAATTTGTGCATAACGAAGATAATGCAAACCCAGATCATCAATTAAGGGGGAATCAACTGAAGATTTCAAGATGCCTGATTGAAATTGCAGAATATTCAAAACACGGTTCTAAGTTTTCAAAGAGACGATTCGATAGTGACGGCAAAGGGGGAATCTCTTGGTGCATATTTCATATGTCCGCCACTGTGCAAGTAGGCAAGATAGAGCGTGTGTTGAATATTGTATAGAATAGTGTAAAAACGGACAAGGTTTTATATGTAAGAAAGTCCATTCGGACGGATGGAGTCCATCCAGACGAATGGACATCAGGTCAGTCCGTTAACAGCTCATTCATCCCTAGGTTCATTTATTGTTATAAGTCCATATGGACGAATGGACATGTGTTGATTCGGACGGATAGGCTGATGCCTATATATAGGGATAAGGGGTTCCTCATTTGGATAAGCTTTAGTTCCCTGAGGGGAGATGTTGTCCACCTGGTTTCACGGGTATGTAACTTCAAACATTGAATAGAAACCAGATCAAATTTGACTTGTTCGGTGTCGATTCTACTTCTACTCATTTCTTTTCAATAATATCCCACCGAACCGGTTAACTCGGGACCAAAACTCCATCAAACCTGCAGGATCCTGGACTCTCATTGTTCCTGGATCTATAACATCCCTCGACACCCGTTTGCCATAGACTTTGAACTTTTTTATGTTGCTCCTCTGTTTCATTGATTTGGAATTCTTCTTTATCAAATTTTAGCTTTATGCTGGATTGCTAGAAGATTCGAGATTTTCCAATAATTACTTCTAATATCGTAGAACCACTTTCTTGTTTGACCGCCATGATGAGTTTTCATCAAAGATAACATTTTTTGAAACGTAGTATATTTCGGTGGTTGGGTCGCAACCCCGCCTGTGACATCTGTGCTTGTGTAATCATTGTACAAACTCTGAACAATCCAATATCAATAAAACAATGTATTTTGATCCCAATGTTCGTTATTTATGTTTGACATTTTGCACGTTTTGATTTTTGATCGATTTTGAACTCTATATCGCTTTCTTGAAAGTTATACGCAAACTGATGCGTAAACGTAATCAGTTTAATGCGACAAACACTCCGGAACAGCAACATAAGCTTAACATACCTTAAATAACCTTTACATAACTTAGAAAGACTATTTGCGTCAACTCGCAAAAGTCTGCCGTTTCGTAAGGCAACGTACAGTCCGGAACTTGGTCATAAGCTAAACATACCATAAATAACCTAAACATAGCTTAGAAATAAGCTTTGAGTGGTTCGGTGTGTGAAAATATGCTTATTTGATCTTATAGGGACTAAAAGTGTCAAAAACAGCGTAAGTTTGCATTTACGCGCATATCTTACGTTCTGACCACATCTGGACATCCAAAATTTTTGTATGCACTAAAATATTTTTATTTTCGTGATCGGCATGCAAAAATACCATTCGTCTCTTAATTTGGATCGTTTTCGCGTCCGTTTGAATTTCGTCGTAATTAGACGAATAACGCGACCGTACGACCAAACGAACCGACATCCGGGAGTTTTCCGAGCATTTTTTAAGTCCTCTATACTTTGACCACCTTGTAGGACCTTGAAAATGGCTTAACGGGTGTTAAAAGTGCTTGAAATGGGCTTAAACAAGTGTAGGGACCTGAAGTGTAATATGCTGAAACTGTTGCTGATCTGTAAGGACTACACGGGCCCCGTAAGCCCTGTCCTCAGCTTACGCGGGGCGCGTAAAAGTGCCCAGTTCCAGAAAATCATTTTTCAGCAACTATTTGCAAATTCAGGGGCTGTTATTGTAAATTCTTTGTGTAATGGCCAAGTTAACACCTCTCCAAGGCAATTACCTGGCCTTTAACACTTGGATGGCTGAGATTTATTGCTTGTTGGCCACATAAACAAATGGAATGATCTTGTGAGTTCACAACAACTATAAATAGCCATGCCATTCTCTCATTTCATTCACCCTTGATCTGATTTCTCTAAGTTGAAGTTATACTTCATACCTGAGATTTTAAGATCAAGTTCTCCCTAGCAAGGACCCTTTGTAAGCTTCCTTCGTTCTTTTATCGCTTTCCTAGCGTAAAAGTCAAACAATGTTTGACTTTCAGCTTTAACCAGTCAATGGTCAACGCAAAGTTTGTTTGAACTTTGCAACGTGATTGTAATCATGATGGTTATAATCCTTAGCGATTATGCCTACTGATTACCACGTTAACTAGGCGTAGTGATGAGTCAAAGTTTCGATCAAAATGTGTTTTAGCACGCATTTTGCAACGAAACTACTTTTAGGTATCAAAATACTTTGTTTTGATACCAAATCAGTTTTCTAAGTAGATTAAACATGTTTTGACATGTTTAACTCGTCACTATTAGTTTTAGTGGTTGTTTAGGGTCGTAAGTTAAGCGGTCTAAACAACCGCTTAGACTTTCGAACACGACCCGTTTGGTCGATCATTAGGATCCGACCAAGCATGTTTAGTGATCATATTTGCATAGGGAATAACCTCTGAGGTTATACCTTATGATCACATAGGATTGGTTAGTTATTTGTTAGTTAGCTTATATGCCCATAGGAAATGACCAAAACGCCCTTTTGAAGCATAAATCTGTATTTTGCATATGTGATCAACTTTTTGACATATAATCTGATTTAGTAACATGTTTAGGCATATTTGGGCATGTAAGAGTTGACATAGCACATAGATAACCATCCAACCATAGTTTTACGCAAACGACGCATTATAGTGGCTTATACTACCATAATGGGTCGAAACGGGTCAAAAGCACTTAGGTAGACTTTCAAATCAGAATGTTAGCTCTATTAAATCATGCCATATGAGTTCAAATACTCATTTGTTTTATAGAACATCATTCTATCCTATCTCCCGATTTAGGATCCGATTATTAACATAGTTATCCGTATTAGGTGCCTTGTTGATTCAGTGACCCTTGGAGCTTAATTTGGTCTTATTCTCAAGATTAATAAACAATCCCAAGTGAGTACATAGTTCCCCTCTTTTACCGCTTTCAAATACTTTGGGGTGATACACATGTACATACTTGTTACTTATGTGTTTTCATTGCTTTCATGACATAAACATGCTAGTTTCACCTAGTACATATCTAGTACATGCTTTCAATTATGTTTTGCTATGTATGTTAAGCATGCTAGCACATTGATTTATTACATATTTGTTGCATATGTTTACTTAGCATATGTACACATTGACATTTCTGCTATGTATGTTTACTGAGCATGCTAGCACATTGTTTTACATGAACATTTCTACTAGGCATGTTTACTTAGCATACCTAGTACATGGTTTTCACATGCTACATTGGTTATGACATTTGATATGCTTAATCGGGACAATAATACATTCATTAACATTGATCATGCCGCTCGGTAATATGTAATGGTACCATAGGACTTGACAAATCCCGTTTCCGACTTCCTAGGTTTGTTTGGAAGTTGGGAATGACAGAATCCGATATACATAATTTAGATAAACCTTTAATTTGTTTAAGGGTTTGTCGCCACAGTCGCAAGGCTTGAATGTATGCGATTAACATTACTGCATAAATGTTTGTAATCATAAAGCAGCGTTTTCTGCAAAACATAACATCTGATTTAAACTTAGGTTTATTCAGAAACCTTGTTTTGTACATTTTCCTATGGGGTTGAGTAATTACTAGTTATTCACCATACATGACATTTGTTTTCACCTTGACATTATCACATAGTTTGAGTAGATACTTTCTACTTGCTGTGCATGACATTTGGTTATACATGATACATTTCACACATGACATTGAACATAGTTTACACATAAACATTTTGACATTAAACAATACATTTTGGTTGGTTATTGATAAGTGATTTATGTAACGGTACTATGTGTTATATGATAAAATGTTGGACCGTGTGCGACCCTAAATAGTCAGTAAAGACAGTTCATCTTTGAATACAGAGGCGGAATCAAAGTACTCAAAGTCACAACAGCTTTACCCTTTCAATTCCTTTTCTATTAACGCTTTCTGAGTAAATTTTGACAGCAATTCGACACCTACAGCATGACCTGATTCCGCTCCAACTGTTACGAATGAAATCATCACTGACCTATTTATAGTTGCTCTGATTCCGCTTGAAATGGTTCAAGCGGAACCCCATGATGATGTTTCGAGCGGAATCACCATGTAAACTTTGGAGCGGAATCACCACTAACCTATCTGGAGCGGAATTACATAAAAGCCCTGATTCCGCTTGAAATGACATCTTGTCATTTCGAGCAGAATTACAAAATAAATCCACTTTTTCATTTCCAAGCTCCAATCTAACCTATCTAGACCTAAGACTCGATTAAGACGCAGTAAACAGACATTCAGTGCACCAACAGACTCCCCCTTGGATGTTGACGAAGTCTTCGGCATCGAGTCTTTAGTCTTGGTCTCTTCTCCAACTTTGTCTTCTCATTGTAAAAACTTTTTCTTCACAGGTTCAGGATCTCTTCCTGGCTCTATCTTCAATCTCCCCTTTGACTGTTGATCCAGAACTCTAGACTCCCCCTTTCACAGACTCCCCCTCTCGGTAAGCTGGGATCTAGGGTCTTGGTCTGGTTCAAACTTTGACTTTTTGAGCCATGGGAATGATAAAATCCACAACCTGTTACTCAATCAATAACATTACAATCTATCTTTTCACAATAACAAAAACTCAATAATCTATCAGTTCTAGAAATCCACTCAAGTATTCAGGTCCAAGTTAATGACCCTGATTACTCAATTAATCTACCAAGTCCAATTTAATGACCTTGGTTGATCTTGTGACAAACAAACTGATTTTTGTTTAACATTTTCAAACATTTTCTAAAAATAACAAGTAGCAAGTTAATGAACTTGTTTTGACTTTTTCAACAACCCAATCTTCATCAAGATAAGCTCTCCTCATTCTCCAGTCCAGAACTTTTCCTGCATCTGCTTCATCTTTGAGAATCCAACGATCAACTCTCCACTTTGGTTTGTCAGAAAATAAAGCAGAAATAAAATCTTTTTGGATTTTTAATAATGTTTCTAAACTAGGAAATGAAATACAGAAACTTAAATTGCAAACAGTAATAGAAAGAAATTAAACTATTTACAAACATATTTTGGTGAGCGTGTCAGGGAATCATATCAGCTTATCAGACAAGTTACAAGTACCGTTAAGCTTCAATTTCATACTCAGAATTAAACAATTCACGTAGATTGTCGATATACTGATCCACTTTAAATTTTCACACAAATTTCAATTTATTCAGGATACGGATTAGATGTTTTAGGAACTTAACTCATTCATGTGTCCCACCTCTTGAATATACTCCCGTATCCAGAATCCCAATATACAGTCTTACAGGTGAGTATACTACAGATGATACCTGTAAGGGGTTAAATGCGAGGGACGTGAGAGCTCAGGTCGATACTTCCGTATACGCAGAGAGATGACGGCTTCGTCTTTTCGGTGTGTCCCCTTTAGAGGATCTTTTGTTTCAACAGCAATGATTATCAATTTTATTGTTTAATCAATTTGCTGAGGGTGATGCTGTGTTTCAAGCAATGCGGAAAGTATTATTCGGGGACTAGGTCAGAACCTCCATTCAGCAGAAGTCTCGGAATAATACCCCATATATCACTGAGTATAAAGACCTAATATTTCAGAAAGAGGGACCTTTCAAACGAGATTTCAGGGGTTACCTATATATCCAAGTAGTGTTCCCCACGAATTACGCAAGTTTGAAATTTTAGGTTTATATCCCGAACAAATCTACTAAATGTGTAAAAACCTATCGACACATCATCAGCGAGACAGTTTAACACTATTTAATCTTTACAAATCTTTAGTATACTGTAACTGTCAAGCCGATGTACTATCATTTTCCCTTTTTACACAAGCTCTTTTTCAGTTTTCTATTGTTTTTAGATTTTTAAATTTTCTCATGTTTTTGTATTTTTGAATTTTTTTACTGTTTTTGTATTTTTCTGAAAATATATCTACTCCCCCTAAATACCAAAACAAGTAAAAAATCGACAAACCATTGCAGATTGTTTCTCATCTTCATCTACAACAGTACCTTCATCAATGCCAATAATGCCATCCGACACCGAAAGAAGCTTCATACCGTTCAGTTTTAAAAGATATTTAAAACGTGTTTTGTCAAAAGCTTTGGTATGTAAATCAGCTTTCTGTTCGTCAGTGTGGATTTTCTCAATTAGAATCAACTTCTTCTCGAAGCAATCTCGAATGAAGTGATGCCGAATTTCTATATGTTTAGTTTTAGCGTGATGTACTGGATTCTTTGTTATATTTATTGCGGCCTCATTATCAACAAAAAGAGGTGTGTTAAGAAACTGCAAACCATAGTCTGGGAACCTTTGCTGCGACTCGTACTCTCGCAAAATATCCAACTCGTCAAAGAAATCTTCTTCTTCTTCTGATTCTTCCCTCATGTCAAACGAATCCCACAATTTGTCATAATGATAACGCCATGAATCTCCAGGATTCTGTGGCGACATTGCATAACCTTGACATTCAACATTTGCAGCTTCAATAATCCGCTTCTCACTTGGAACGAAGACACGTCGCATAGGACTTGCATAACCAACAAATATTCCCTCAATGCACTTCGGACCAAACTTTCCATAAGGCTCTAGAACAGTACAGGGTGACCCGAACGGTTCAAGATACTTCAGATTAGGTTTGCGGTTATTGATCAACTCAAAGCATGTTTTGTTGAACTTCTTGACAGTGAGAACTCTGTTGAGCGTATAGCATGCGGCGGAAAGCTTCAGCCCAAAAATATATTGGTAACTTTGAATCTACCAGCATTGTTCTAGCCGTCTCGATTAGTGTCCGATTTTTGCATTCTGCAACTCCATTCTGCTGCGGAGTGTACGGAGCACTAAACTGATGCAATATACCTCTATCATCACAAAATTTTTCTATCTTGTTGCTCTTGAATTTAGTACCATTATCACTTCGAATTCTTTTGATACGCATTTGGTACAGATTCTCAATCTTCTTGAACAACGCTATCAAACTGTCATAAGTTTCATCTTTTGACTTCAAAAACGATACCCAAGAAAATCTGGAATAATCATCAGTAACGACCAAACAGTAGTAGTCTCCTGTAATACTTTTGACATTCACAGGACCGAATAAATCCATGTGAAGTCTTTCCAAAGTTCTTGAAACAGAATTGACTTGCTTTGTAGGGTGTGACTTTTTCTTCTGCTTACCTTTAACACAGCTAATGCACTCCCCTTCCAGATGAAAACCTTTCACATGAACACCCAACACTAAATCGTTATGCACCTGGTGATTCATCTTCCGTAAGTGAATGTGACCCATTTTCCTATGCCACAATCTCGATTCTTTTTCAGTTGCTCTAGACACAAAACAATGAGCCTGACCCGTGGTTGTAGTAGCTACGCTCATATCCAACACGTACAGATCATTAACTCTTGGTGCCCTCATGATAATCCATTCCTCAGGGATAACAAATCCTGGCTTCAAGATTAAAAATTCTTTGTTAGTGAAGTGAGTGGTATACATCCTGTCACAAATTTGCGAGATACTTAGCAGATTATTCTCCAGCTCAGCAATGTAATTAACTCTCTCAAACGTCACAATCCCATTGGATAATGTTCCTTCACCAATAATCCTACCACCTTGATTATCCTCGAAACCTACATAACCTCCATTGAAATTCCTAACATCATATAACATTGCAGTCTTCCCTGTCATATGTCGAGACGCTCCATTATCCATAATAAATCGTGAAACTAATCTCAGAAGTTCCTGCACATATCACAAATTGACTTAAAACACATTTCAATAAAGATGCCGATTCATGCTTCGCGATCAAGGAAGCTCCGACAAGTCAGGTTTTCATTCAACGAAGAATATATCCACCCAAGCCTGACCAGCCTTGGGTGTTACCTTGTTCCCTTCAATTTTCCCATTTTGTTTCTTAAAATTTTTAGCTTGAAGTGGTGGAAAGTTTGTATCATCCACAATTGGGACTGAATTCACCACCTTTTTCTCTTGTGAAGTTGTAGTTTGTTTCTCTGTTTTAGGCTTCCAAATTTGTTGAGATGACGCAACCCGTTTGTAAAATTTGTCATTTTTGGTTACCAACTTCTTTACAGGTTCAGTTTTGATCTTGGTGATTTGATTTTCAAAACCTTTTTCTCAACAAACATTGGTGTTTTTCCCTTCACGTCATCTTTCTTCTTTTGAGTCTTTACAACGTCAGTCTTAGACTTCATGTTGGTACACTTTCGTGCAATATGCCCAACTTGATTGCATCTGAAGCATGTTCGAGTGTCAACTACCCGACTTGTGCCTTCAGACTGAGGTTGTAAAGCTTTCTTTTCAAAGAACTCTTCATTCGATTTTGAAAATATCTTTTTCTCTTCATCAGACAATGAACTCGAAATGTTCACAAACATTTTCTTTTCAACAAACTTTTTGTTTTGAACATTTCTTTTCTGATAATTCTTACCACCCTGATAACCACCTGACCAATTGTTTCGGTTGTTGTTATAAAAACGCGGTGGAACAACAGGTTTCTTATAGTAAGCTTTATCTTTTTCAAAATTCATTTGTCTCTTTGTTTCACTCAAACTGTTCACTTCTGACAACTTAACTTCAACCAATTTGAAAACATTTGTTAACTTGTTCACATTAACATTCTCAATGGGAAACTCAGAATCCGAAACAACTTATCAGATCCTGACATCTTGTACATGACAAGAGTAGGTTCATCATTTAAGTTGTCTTTGGACTTTTGTTTTGGAATGTATTTGTCCAAGAAACATTCATCATCTTCAGCTGAATCAGACATCAAAACACTTTCAGCTGTGATTTTAACAATCTCTGTCTGAACACTATCATCAGATGATGTAGAAGAAAATGTAACATCAATTGAATCAGGAAGTTTAACTACATTCTCTTCTTCAATTTCAACCAACCCAGATTGCTTTTTCGAATAATTGTCAAGAACTGGTGGTGGAACTTGATGAAAACCCACCCCGGTTCCATCAGAGTACACATCTTCGCCTGCTTTGTTTTTCCCGATGGGTTTAGGAACAATGTGTTGCAAAACAAAACTTGCGGAGTTGTAACTCTTAAGCTTCAACTGGATTCGCTCATTTTCAATTTCAGCTTCTTGAAATTTAAGCTTTAATTTTGCAATTTCATCCAGTTGTTGATTGATTAATTCTTCTTTTAACCGAAGCACTGTCGACAGATGAACATTTTCTTTATAAGTTTTACCATTTCTGTCATCATTATCTTTCATTGTGCTTTTAAGCTTCTCAAATTTTTCAGTGATCTGACGATTTTCAAGAACTAACCTTTCATTTTCCTGCCTAACCTTTTCATGATCAATTTTATCATTTTCAATTTTGTTAGTTAATTCTTTTAACCGTTTACTTGAAGCTTTCACCATTTTATCACGATCAAGAATTTGATCCTCAACACTTCTAACTCTAGCAGTCAGATCTTTAACCTTTTTACCGTTGAGATAAGTGACTGTGCTACAAACTTTGCATTCCTTAATGCAATTTTTGCAGTCAACATCACCATTGACTTTCTTACCTGACTCAGTCGTTGAAGCGTTTGAACTGATCTGGCTTTTAGACTCAGAAACGAATTTAGAATCTACCTCAAGCGCCTTAGCAGCCAGCACCTTGTCAGCGATCTTTCCCATGTTTTCAGCATTCAACTCCTGTGTCGTGTCAACGATTCCAGTGTCAATCTTCTTTGACTTCTCTTTCTCTTCTTTCTCCTTCTCTTCTTTCTCTTTCTCTTCTCCGCTTCCCCACCATTTCCTCTGCCAATAATCATCTTCTTCTTTAAACTCTTTGATTATGGTTTCCAAATCAAGAGTGTTATGATCAATAGCAATGTTTCCCTGGGGGTCAAGATAATGGATCCCATCTATTTGCTCTTTTTGCCTCAGAAAAGATACCAGCTATTCTGATAATTCTGTTCGTGGCCAACAACTTTCTGTGACCATACTTCTGTTCTTCAGTTCTGTTATCTTTCCAAGGAACAGGTTCAGATTTTGCCATGAATGCATATCCAACCGCATCCTCCTCAGGTAACAACTCACTCCAGTCGTAACCTCCATCGTCGTGAATTACAACAAGAGCTCTAGACTACTCTTTGTTCTCCTCAAGCTGCTTCAATCTTGGCGGCTCTGATTTATTCTGATGATAAATTGCTTTCTTGTAGTAATCTTCTCTGAACGGGTTCTCAGATTCATCAGCATACGCATTTCGGCATTCACGCTTAAAGTGACCTTTTTGTTTGCACTTAAAGCACGTCACTTTAGACTTGTCAAAGTCTAACTTGGTAGAAGGTCCACCAATAGACTTCCTCCCTGTGATCTCCATGAAACGCTGTGCTCGACGAACTGCACTGGCCATACACCACCTTATGTCGATCAGTTCCATCTCTTCAGGATCTATCTGATCATAGTCTTCCTTTGTCAGGTTGGTGTTGCCTATCTTGCTAGCTACAAGACTTTCATATGATTCTAGCACAGACGCTAGAAAAACCATATGTTGTTTAGCAGACTCCTCACTGAAATTCTGAGTGTTCTTTAAGTCTACAGCGATGTTGCATTGAAATAAATTCTTTGCATCAGACTGGTTTGCAGATGACGAAGATCCACTGTGAAATCCGCTGCTTTGACTTTCTTTGTTTAAAGTGTTGGAACTCTCAGCAGAAAAAGCTGTCTTGGGAGATGTACTCTTTGGCATCATGCTCTTTGGATAATACAAATCCAAGTTCTGCTGATAAGACGAATGATTGACCTTGTGTGTCTTCTTTAATTCCAACTCATGACTCTCTAGTCTCTCAATCAGCAAATCTACAGTCAACACTTCTGGCGGCTTGATAGTATTTTTCAGCATCAACGCATAATATTGCCAATCCATCTCATCTGGCAACGCATCAAATAATTTGTCGACTAGCTCTTCTCGAGAATAAATGATTTCATGTCTCGCCAGTTCCAGCTTCAGGTGCCCAAATCTCTCAATCATTTTAGAAACTGATTCATTCTTTAAACATCCAAACAAATCAAACTCTTTCCTAAGTAGTTTCTTTTTATTTTTCACTATTTATGTACTTCCTAAACATTTGGTTTCTAACTTTTTCCAGAGATCTTTAGAACAGCTGTACTCGATCAAAGATATTATGTCTTCTCGAACAGACTGAAATAGCAGTGCAATGCATTTTTGCTCAGCGACAAATGCCTCTATTTCTTCAGGTGATGTTAAGCTTTCGCCACGTTTGCCTCCATCATTGTATCCATTTTTAGACTCTTCCAGCTAGGAAAAGCAAAGGCCCTCAACCAATCTTCAAACTTCTTGGCCCACCGACTGTACTCTTCGATAGCCATCAACTTCGGGGGTTTGTTATATGTTCCAAATGCGCTATCAACTTCCAAAGCATCTGATAACTTTTTCTTTGTGTTTGGCCTGTTCTCATTGGTGTTGCTAGAAGAAGTATCGTCTCCAAAATTTCCAGCAAAGGCATACAAATCGCTAAACAGGTTCATGAATATATCATCCATCTTGCACGTACCTGAAAAATCAGCAAACACTTAGAAAATTTTTCGTAATTTTGAGAAACAGCTAATTTCAAGCGAAATTAGCTTTCGAGCGAAATCAACAGAGATGATTCAAGCGAAATCAGACTTAATCTGATTTCCAGCGGAATATGGATGAAATTTGATTTCGAGCGGAATCAGATTACAAATTTCAAGCGGAATCAAAGAAATCAGATTCAAGCGGAATCAGATTTTACTTTTCGAGCGAAATAAGAACTGATCTGATTTCGAGCGGAATCAAATGGTAACTTTCAAGCGGAATAAGGGAATCAGATAAAAACTTTCGAGCGGAATCTGAATTTATCTGATTTCGAGCGAAATCACAAACAAAACTTCAAGCGGAATCAGAATTTTAGCTATTTCGCTTCAAATGGCCAATAGTTTTCGAGCGTAATTAAAATTTTCAAGTGAAATCACCGAAAATTTTTTAGAGCGGAATCAAGTTTTTAGGTCATTTTTACCATTTTTAATCCGAATTTTAACCTGATTCTTTCTAGGGTTTGTTAATACTATGTTTTACACAATATACTTGAAAATCAGTCCATTTCAACCACTAGAACTAGTTCAAATCAGAAAAGTATGAGAAGAAGAGAGTAGAAATGAGAAAATCTGGTAGAATCAAGCTGCTATGGTATGAACTCCTCGTCCTGAGCTCTGATACCACTTGTTGGACCGTGTGCGACCCTAAATAGTCAGTAAAGACAATTCATCTTTGAATACAGAGGCGGAATCAAAGTAATCAAAGTCACAACAGCTTTATCCTTTCAATTCCTTTTCTATTAACGCTTTCTGAGTAAATTTTGACAGCAATTCGACACCTACAGCATGACCTGATTCCGCTCCAACTGTTACGAATGAAATCATCACTGACCTATTTATAGTTGCTCTGATTCCGCTTGAAATGGTTCAAGCGGAACCCCATGATGATGTTTCGAGCGGAATCACCATGTAAACTTTGGAGCGGAATCACCACTAACCTATCTGGAGCGGAATTACATAAAAGCCCTGATTCCGCTTGAAATGACATCTTGTCATTTCGAGCGGAATTACAAACTAAATCCACTTTTTCATTTCCAAGCTCCAATCTAACCTCTCTAGACCTAAGACTCGATTAAGACGCAGTAAACAGACGTCCAATGCACCAACATAAAAGCATGGTGGATATACGCCGCTGGTACTTCCTATATATAAGTGCTTTTATTGTATTATACATTGCTGCGTTATCTAAACCACTTTGACAAGACATGAAACATTTTATGCAAGAACACGACATTGTTTTACAAGTTACATATTTTATACAAATTCACTTTTACCTGGTTATTCATTTAACCATGCATTATCCTTTTATTATCATTTGATTTTCATATCGATTTTCTTATGATTTCATAAAGGAAAACATTTTACATGGTTCATGACTACATTTTTGTTAAACATTTCTTTTAACTACAAGTCATGAATCCTGCATAAACAAAATCTATGTATCTCACAGGCATTTTTATGCTGACGTACCTATTTTTACATGTGTTTCAGGTGCTAATGCATGATGATGTTTGTGCTTCACTTAGGCGGACTTGGGCCTTAGTGACTTAAAAGACAGTTGTTTATGTTATGTTTAGTTTGAACTCAAAGACAATGTGAACTTTAATCTTAATAATACAAAACTTTAATTACCATGGTTGTTGAAACAATAATTCTGTCGCTCCACTCCCCGACGTTTCCGTCGCGATTTGTTGTTTTAACGCGGTCGGGGTGTGACACCGCCACCCCTTCTTCTCTTGGTTACCATCCACGAAAGCATCTTATGGCTTTCTTTTCTATCTTAGTTTAAAGGTGGTATGGTATGAAAACATAACAAACACAATCAGGCACTCCTAAATGGTTTACGTTAGGTTTCACCTTGTAGATCTTCTCACAAAGTGATACGTACTCGGCTTAGTTGTGGCAGTTTATTGATTATGTAGGCAGTCGTCTTAATTACCTCCGCCCAAAACTAACATGTCACATTCTTCTCATGAACGATGTTTATACACATCATGATTAGGTGTTAATTCTTTCGTTCTGATACACTATTTTTGAGGTGTATTGGAACATTTGAGTTGCCTTTTAATCTTGTGGACTTTTAGGTACTTCAAGAAATTGGTTGTGAGGCATTCACCTCCATTATCTAACCTATGACATTAAACTTCTCGACGCCTTTCCATGTCAGCTATTGTATTAAATGCCTTGAATTTTTAAAGGCGTCTGACTGTTCCTTCATATGATCAATCCAAACATACTATGAGTAATCATATATAAATGTTATCATGTAACGCAAACCTAAATTACATACGTGTTTGACATGGTCAAACACATCTAAATGAACTAACACCACTGATTCCTTAGCTTGAAACTTCAAATCTTCGAGTGGTAATTGGTGTGCCTTACTGTCTTGGCATCCTACACACACTATCTCCTTGTTTACTTTGGCAACCCAATAACTAGCTTCTTTTTTCGTCTTTTTCTTGAGTTTATCATATCCGAGCTTATAGAAAAGACATCATACAAGTGGACCACATGTTGTAGTTTGTCTTATTTAAATATTTGATACTACCCATCAATTGCATATTTGCCATTCTTGATTTAACTTTTATTACATTCCACCATCTTGGAACTTCTTGTTTGCAACCCTTGATTAGTCTTGAATGAAACCCTCGATTCGATCTTTAAGGAGGACTGGATCGATATTCACAATATCCCTTTGATCAATCTTTTAAGTCTCTGATACCACTTGTTAAATATCAAAATTTGGAACTAGAACTGAATTAGGCATACAACAAGATGAACACATATAACTTGGATGAACTATGCGTCTCTTTTGATTAATAATTCAAAACAAAAAAAAGTTGTTGTGCAAGTCTTCGACTCCTATTCAAATACTAATTCAAAATTCAAATGCTTACAAACTCTTAACCTATAAGAACCAAAGTCAATGACAAAGTTATTCTGATAGCCCCTTAAACATTATGATCTCCTCTAAACCGCCCCTTCTAGATCAGTAGTATCTTTAGGGTATCCATGGTGATCAGTTAACATTTTATTTATCAAAACCCAATTCAATAAATAATAGTCAATAAATTAAGCAAGTTAATCCATAAAACGAAATAGAAAATAAACGAACAAAACCCTACAGGGTCCGATTACATACGAATATGAGCACAGTGATAAAATTATCTAACTACTAATGAGAAAGATATATCTTGGTTAATAACTAAACGGTTGAGACACTGAGGTTCAACGAACGAATGTTAGTGAAACGAACTATGAAAGGCAGGCAGGTGACAACCGACGATTGTGAGTGTTTCAAAGAGTTTTGTTCAATCTCGCTCACACCTAATGAAAATCCATACTCTCCTTTATATAGATCTTGGAGATCCATGCATGCACGGCAAATGGTAGACATGCATGTATTAGTTCACCAAGTGTCGAGGCAATGTGTGCATGTGCGACAAGTGGAGAGGATGAGTTGCATGTTTGCACTGGTCCATGTACCCATCTCTCATTTAGTACCGGCAATAAGTTTATTTATTAAAATAAACAATTATATTAATAATAACAAGTATTAATAATCTAAACCCGTTCACAATCATAAATATAACTATGATCCGTTTTGCACATCGTTCGTAATTGCCAGTTAAACCAGATAAGTGGATTTTAGATCGTTGCCCATGGTGTAACTCTTACGGGTCATAACACTGTCGGCCGCTTTAATTAATCTGACCAGTCCATTTTTGCAATAGTCTCTCACTTGGACAGTTTTCGATTAAGTTCCTTGACGCTGACAGCCAGAGGTGCTCTAGCTACACATGGATGCTCCCACCAAGTTATGACACTTTAAAGTCGTTAACCAAAACATCTTGGAACATCTTGTTGCAAGACAATGAGCTTATGGTAACCGTTGTCATCTGTCGTTTCCGTATAAGACATCAATTGAACAATGAGACATGGATCAGATTCAATCTCACATGGTGTTTAATCATTGTTGTTCTCTTTCAAGAATCAAAGTGATCCAATCAAACACACAGTAGGTTTCGGTAAGGCCTTACCCTTAACCAGTTTGAATCAACGAGCCCGCCTCGATGTCTAACTGTTACATATAATATAAGAGTACAAAATCCCATCTTGACTACATAAGACTCCAACTGAACTTCAAAACTAGTCCCAACCAATGCCTTTATGACTGGCAGTTACGCGATAGCGGTTGACATTGATCAAAGAATAGTCTTTAGTAAATGACAGTTCTAGTATCTCTAGTCAAAGAATATACCAAAATCAAAACATCTTACGACTAAGATCTATGAAGATGATTTGATGTGAGTTACATCCAATGTCATTCATAATGAGCTCTGTGAGTTTGGAAGTCAACTTCTTGAGTCCAAAGTCAGAATAGTCTTAATACAGAGTCGTTCCCATGAGTCTGACTGACTACGGATAATTTAGAATATAAGATTCATGGATTAAACGTATTAAAATCGAACACAGTTGTAGGATTCAAATTTTGCATTTAACCAGTATATCAAAAGTGAATTCAGAAGGTACAACTGTTTGAATGTTCGTACATTCAAATGCTAAATCAAAATAAATTGCTAGCTAATCTAAGACCGATAACATTCTTGTGTAGATGATGCTTGTCTTGAGTCATCGGTTTAGTGAAAGAGTTTGCTAGGCTTTGATCTGTTTCTATCTTGCTTATTATGATGCCTCCCCATTCCAGTATATTTCAAGTATATAGTGGAACTTTCTTAGAATGTGCTTGGCCCTGTGATGAGATCTGGGCTCTTTGGCTTGAGCAATGGCTCCTGTGTTAGCATAGAACACCTCGATTAGTTTCTAAATACTTGGAACCACATCAAGGTCAGTGATGAACTTCTTCATCCAAGCAACTTCTTTTGCCGCATCTGATGCAACTATATATTCGGATTCAGTGGTTGAATCTGCCACTATACTCGGTTTAGATCTTTTCCAGCAAACAACTCCTCCATTGAGAGTGAATACGAATCCTGATTATGAGCGAGAATCATCTCGGTCACTTTGGAAGCTAGCGTCATTGTAATATACCTTATAGTGACCTCTTCGTCAACTCCTTCAAACACTAAGAACATATCTTCGGTTCTTCTTAAGTACCTAGAATGTTCTTTACTGCAATCCAATGGGCAATGTCAGGACTTTGCTGAAAACGACTGGTCATGCTGAAAGGATACGAGACGTCAAGTCTTGTGCATAACATAACATACATGATAGAACCGATCACCGAAGCTTATGTGTTTATTTTTATTATTTCTCTTTCCACCTTTTTTTACTAGTTGTGTGCTTATATAATTTTCCAGAAGCTTATGTCTTGGTTATGGTTTTTAGAGCTGGGGTCTGACTGTAAGCAGCCTCTCTATCCCCTGGGATAGAGGTAAGGTTTGCCTATACTCCCCAGACCATATCAATAGTTTCGCTATAGGTGGGATTATACTGGGTATGGTTGTTTTATGGTTTTTGTTTTGATTCTTTGCTGATGTTTGTCTTTTCCAGAAGATGGTTGATATGAAGTTGTGAACCCCTGTCTTGGAATCAAGGTATTGGTTATTAATTAGGTATGTGTACAATAGGGCTTTGGGCTTGGGTGTTTAGTTATAGCATTAAATCAATGGTCTATTGAAATGTGATGAACATGGAGTAATACATTATATGGGGATAATGGTAAAGCAACTTTATTTGGCTTCTCTGTAGGCTTAACACAAATGCCAAGAATTTACCGAAACAGTTTGTGACATACTGCTCGGCTGCCCATTGGTCGTGATGTCATTATTCTACACGTTTTTTAACCCTATAATTGATATTTTCATTGTTTGTATTGATTCTTTACAATTACTTTTATGTTCTTTTGGAATTGTATTCTACTATTTTTGTTTAATGAAACGAGAAACATAGATTCAGTTTTTATGTCGTAATATATGGTTGTAGATGTTTGATAACATGTAATAGTAATTTGAATTTGGTCTTTTCAATACTTGAGAAGTATATTTGGGGTTATGTACGTAGGTATTGAATTAGGCTAGGTGTATTATGGTATAGGATTGTCCAATTTGATTGCATTCTAGGTTTCTTTTTTTTTTTTAAATATTATTACCTGTTTGACTTGTTTGAATTCTTAGCTTTTTTCGTTTAAAATATGAGTAACCATTTTCCTTTTGATTTTTTTATTTGGTTTGGGTCGCTTAAAAGCTCTATGAAAGAAAAGAAAAATACGAAGTTTGAAAAATTGCTCTATGACAGAAGTAAAATGGTGTTTCACATTAGATAATGTTGCAGGCCACAAAGAGAGTTATTCAAGAACCCCTCTTGCAACACACAATTCCTATTAGGTTTGTACAGATAAAACAATGAACTTTTATGGAACTATTTCCCAAAAACAATGAACTTTTATGGAACTATTTCCCAACATAAGCAAAAACAAATTTTTATGCACTAACCTGGCTTAACTTTTCTATATTTTTTTTAGTAAATTACAAGTTTTGTCATTTATGTTTACATCAAATTGCAGGTGATTTCCTTTAGCGAAAAAGTTGACAAGTTCTGTACTTAATGTCCCAAATCTTGCACGTTATGTCCTTTAGGCCAAACACAGATAGATTTTTGGTTAAATCTGATCATGTCCCTTGCACATGAGGGTAATCTTGTCATTTCAACATCATTAATCTAATCTTCATCATCGCAGTGTTTTTTTTTTGAACGGCAAATTTGGATCACTGATGGACCACTGGAGTATAATCGTGCCATCAGCGGAACCACCCGATCATATCCATCTCCACTAGGCATAATGCCTATACACCAATTCATGAGGAAACCCAATAAATATGGGAAAACCCCCCTTGTGAGAATCGAACTCAAGATCTATTAGTACCAAAGTCTTATTCCATCCCCAAGATACCTCTAGGCTATAAAGCCATGGGCTCATCATCGTAGTGTTCAAATATCTAATCTTCTTGTACGTTTTATTATTTTATCATTTATATTTCACTTTCTCTGTTCAAACTCGTTTGATTTTCATCTATACACCCAATTTGACTTGGGTGTTGTTGATTTTGTGTCTTTTGTTTGTGGATTGGATTATACGAAACATGCGTCAAATTGTAAGTCTTTATATTGTTTGTTTGACCAACAACTTACTTTGAAATGATCTGTATTGTTTTGTTAATTCCTATGTAGATTGACTTTCTTAGATCATATGGTTTTTTGATCATCAAGAATAACGATGATTACATAGGGTAATTGATACTCTGTAACATATTTTTTTAATAATTAATCTATACTAGGACTAATGTTTATGCATGTCTGGATATATTTCTGATGTTGAGGAAACAATGGTTAACTGGGAGGGTTAATTCACTAGTCTCGTCAAGTAGGGTTAATCCCTTCTTTCCGAGATCGATGGTCGGGTCGTCCTCTAACCCGTCTCCTACACAAGGAAACATACTATGACTCGTAACAAGCAGGATAGGGGTGGGGGGTGCTCCTTGTTACCACTCCCCGGCGTGAGAATCAGTATTTGTTTGAGAGCAAAGTGTGTGTTTGAGTAGTATGTGAGAGAGAGAGAGGGCAAATTAGTGTTACCTTAAACCTGGTTCGGGATGGGTATTTATAGCCGAAGAGCGAAGGAGGGTAGTCAAGTGACTAGACTGACAACGCGTAGCCTTTTGTAGGTGTGTCAGAAGCGCAGGTCACAGAAGCGTTGGACCAGTGGCGGACCCAGAAATTTTTTCATGGGGGTGCGGAACATTTTTAAAAATTTTAGGCCCCGAAGTATATAAGTAAAAAAATTGGTTCGTATCGGGTCGGTTCGAGTCGAGTCGAGTCGGGTCGGGTCGGGTCATGTAAAACAAAAAAACATCAAACTAAATGGTTGATATGGTCCTCTTAGTAGATATGCCCTTCTAATCTTATCTCGTTGATTCACGTTATATGATTCAATCGACTTGCGATTATAAGCATCCGAAGGAAGAGTATCCACATCAACGAATTCGGAAGATGTATCAACTTTCCTCTTGAGAAATCGCGCCATAACGTCCCTACTCATGGTTCCTATCGGCTATCACAAACAAATTGATCTATAAGTTCATGGCTCCATAGTTACATAATGTATCAAGTATTCAAACATTAGAAATCATAATGTAAATCACACTAAAAATCATCTAAGCATCATATACACCATTAAAAGACAAAATATCACCATCATCACTAACAAAATATAAATATATAACCCACCACAAAATAAAATATCATCACTAACAAGAAGCACATGTCTCCTACTATCAAAAAATCACTTCCGGTGGCTACCGGTTCCGTCCCACCCCATCAAAAAATCAACCAAAAATCATCAAAAATAACAAAGAAAATTACCCGTGTTCGATCGACGATGGTATGATGGCTGATTACGGTGGTATGCGGCTGCTGTTGTCGCTAATGTTCTGATCGCTGGCGTGCGTGCAAGGATGATAGAGAGCGGAAGAGAATATGTAAGGGTTTTGGGCTTGTTTATTTTATTTTAGTTTGAAATATTGTTGATTTGTTGGGTTTGTTTATTGGGCTAAGACTTAGTAGTGGGCTAGTTAAAGGTATTGGGTATTTGAGTTTAGTTATTTAGGTATTAAAAGTTATATAATTTAGGTAGTGTTTTTTAAAAAAATAAGAGTTTACTAAAAAAAATTAAAATATAAATGGATAACAATTTTTACCTAAGGGATGCGGACAAAAAAATTCCAAAGGGTGCGGACGGAAAATTTCAAGGGGTGCGGACGAAAAATTTCAAGGGGTGCGGACGGGATTTTCGACGGAACTTAACACTAAATTTTTTTTTTCCCGGGGGTGCGCCCGCCCACCTTGGGCAATACTTCAGTCCGCCCCTGCGTTGGACGCTTCCTGAGGTGATGCCACGTTCTGCTGCGGCTGTCAGTCCGTCTGCCAGCTTTTCATGCATGTGGGCCGGACAACTAACTGCTGTCAGTGCTCGGACATGCCACTTGCTGGTTTGGACACTTAAGTCAAAGTGTCAATTCCACTTGTGTCGAAAATAAGATGCGGGTCTGGACCGCATCGCTATGTGCGGTAACCGCAGTCGCTATCGCATCCCTTGTTGTGACGAAAACACTCGTTTTCATACACAAAGCGAGTCTTCTCATCCTTTCCCGAGTGGGAAAGAAAACTGGGTCCGCGCGTGCCCCCACGAACGCAGACAAATCCTTATCGATAAGGGTATTGAGCTGGGTGATGGTCACTCGCGGCCAAGCCTGGTACGAGATTTGGGACCATACCCCTTCAGATGTATATGTAAACAAGAGAATTTTGTATCAGTTGGGGTTATGAACTTTGAACATAGTAACAACTAACAAACATACAACTAGGAAATGGTTATTTAATTTTGATCAATATCAAAAGTAAATTGAAGAGGGTCTATACTGTGTTTTACTTGAAACACAGATTCAATGAGAACTATTCGTGTTTCTAACTGTAACGCCGTGCGTTTCGAAACTTTTATCTTTTGGCAAGTCTCGTCCTTTTGATGCTTAGCAATACTATTTGAGTCTTAATTATGGTTAAACTATGTGCTTTTGTGGTGAACGATATGAATCTTGATACTTAGGATACTTGATACTTGTGATACTAACACTTGTGATGCTTTAATACATAAACGACAGGAATCTTGACTCTTGTGAATCTAGACTTTTGTGATACTTTGAAACTCAACTCTTGAAACTCAACACTTGTTATGCTTTGATACTTATTGAACAAGAAACTTCGATTCTTTATTGAACGAGAGACTTTGATACTTGATACTTATTGAACGGGATACCAGCTTAAACACAGACTTGAAACACAGAAACTTTTGTGTTAATTATAAAGTAATACCATACCATGTAATGGTTACTCACAATAATACGCAACACTTAATCTAGCTCGCAAAACGAACCAAAGACGGAAAATTAGCAAACGGGTCTCGGCTGTCTGATTGGACATCCGATCGGATGACCATCCGATCGGATAGCCATTCGACCGAATAGCCATTCGACCCCTTGCACACTTGCACCGCCTTAGCTGTTATTGTCAACTATAAATAGGGTTGTTCACCCTTCATTTCACACTTTACTCTCTGCCATTCGACCACACACACTCTCAGGCACTTTTATCGAGATTCAAGGCAAACTCGTATGTATTCTTCCCCGATTCTTGTACAACTTTCATCATTTAACACTTCTACACCATATTCTCCATCGAAATCAGACGAACTCTTCAACATTGTCATGAAAACCAACTGATTTGGGTCTCTTAAAGATGGTTTCCACTCAGTTATTTGTGCAAACTGTAGTGGAGCATCACTTAACCCAGCTCAGCCTCAGATCTAACAGATTTTCACATCTTTTAAACAAAATCCAAGGAATTATCATGCTTTTGTACCAAATCTGACGGGATTCCTTATGTTTCCGGCTCAGATCTGATGAGCTTCACGTTTTACAACTTATTTTCGTACTATTCTTCAATTTTTATACAAAACTTGGGAGAAATCAGACTCGAACAGACTTTCGGCTCATCCCTTAGCCAAAAGCCGGCTTGAAAGCTGATTTCCACCGGAAAACGGGCCGATTGACGGGTCCAAACATGAAGCCTCATGATAAACAGTTCGTCGGTTAAAAAAGGGGTGGTTCCCAGCCGACCGAACAGACTGGGTTTGGTACGTTTTCGTTGTTTGACACGTCGTTACACCGTCTTCGTTAACTCAAAACTTAGAAATTACACAAAACTACACTCACTGACCATCTGTCCGAATGGTCATCCGATCGGATGACCATTCATCCAGATGATCTGATTATCATGACACTTGTTTGTTTTACAGGACACTATGATCGCAACATTTGAAACTTTAACAGTTCGCCAACAACCACTGTTCGAATGGCCATCTGTTTGAATGGCCATTCGTTCGGATGACCATCTGATCGGATGGAGTCTATCTGTTCGAACGGTCATCCGGTCGTCATCCGACCGGATGACCTTTCGCTCAGGTATTCTGTCAGACACTTTTACTCGATTTTCGCACTGTTCGACACTCTGTTCCCAACCGGGTCAGCACTTAGAGGACTTATGCTCTGTTCCCCCACACGCAGGCTGATCCCTTCGATCCAAGCTTAGCAGTGTTTGGATTAAGCACCCACTGTGAGTATACTCGATCCCTTTTTGTTTTAAATACTTTTGGGATGCAACATGTATTCTATTATCAAGACACTTGACACTTGAAACTTATTTGAAACATACTCTATCCATTTAAACATGAAACATGAAACTTGTGATACTTGAGACTTTTATGCTATGTGAACGTTTAATCCTTGTGTGTAGTTCCGCCTTAACAATGGTAGCGCTATAGGGGTAATGCACCTCCCCGTTAGTCTTTGGGGTATTGTTAGGATGAGACATATAACCTCCTGTTAAACTTTGGGAAAGGCAGTTAACGCATTGGAAACTTGGGCTATCACTTGGACTGTGTTAGCTAGCATGGTGAAACTTGTTATGTGCTTTCGTGTTGGATATGGGTTTTGAACGTTTAAACTATTATGCTATGTATTTAAACTTGTATGCTCGCCAACATTTTTGTTGATAGTATTTTAATACATGTTGCAGGTTGATAGTAGCTGGGATTCAAGAAAACAAGCTAGGATGATGCTTAGAAACTCATCATAGTTAATTAGAAAATTTTCGAACAATATTTGGATCGTGATGTATTTTGATGTTTTATGTGGTTGTGGATCGTGTTGACTTTTTAGTCAACTTTCTAAAATTTTGAATTAATCTATATCGAAACAAATGATGTTGTGGATTCTCTTGAGTAATCTGATTCGCTTAGTGTCGTGTCCCAATGTTTCCGCCATCGGTTGGGGTGTGACAGATTGGTATCAGAGCTATAACTATAGGGAATTAGGAAAAGTAGAAATACTTTGCCTAGTCTATAGTTCTAGGAACCTTGACTCTTATTTGTTGTTCAAAACTTGTGCAGTCTACCATACATGCTTCCTAGCAATACTTTCCTGTTAAACTTACATGCCTTTCCTAAGGCTAACACAAATACACACTTGGATGCTTTGAAAACACTCTCGAAACGACTCATCAAAACAGGGGTGATTCCCGCCTTTGATGACGACTTTCGCTCAGCAGTGTTTGTATTTTGCACAAGATTTACCCTCAAGTCAGGAGTGACATCCAAACCTTGAAGGGAAATTTCCATATCATATTCTAGTAGGTCTTATCTTTTGATAAGTATCGACAACATTCAGGGTACGATGTTACCAAGTTAGAGGTTAAACTCACATCTTGATAACTAGTCCCACTCTTTGGTTTTCAATCTCGCCAAAGTCTCGAAATTTTCCAATCGATTATGGACGTGTAGTGACCAAAAGGACAAATATCGTAGGCCTAACATCGATGACGTATTTGTCTAAGTAAGCCAAGGCACGTTGCCTCAATTCGAGAGGGGTTCGATTCACTTTGGTTAGTCAGTGTTTCTCTACCCAGAACAATCCTCTGTTTTATGAGCCTATCTTTTATGTTATCTCGATTTTACATGTGGTTTTATACTTGATACTTTGTTCGTTTCAGAACTTTTACATGAATCGCACGTATCTCCGCAATCTAAAACAATAATGATAAACTCTTGGGATCGAACTATATTTATGATGCTTTACTCATTCATGTTATACTACGTGGGAGTCTTGATTAAACTATGTGAAACATGTTGAACGTTTAATGATGTGAAGCAATCTGATTAAACAATGTGAAACTTGTTGCACGTTTCGTGATATGTGAAACAACTTGAGTCTTTTATGCAATCATGTGAAACTTTAAGCTATGCTACATGTTCGTAAAACTATATTATTTAAAAATGAAACTTTGCGATCGAGTCTCACCCGATCCTTAATCTGACTCTTTAGATATCGTCAAGTCGTCTCTCCAACCCACACAAGAGGTCAAAGGCCAACACTCAGAAAAAGATGATGCCTTTCATGGCTGACCGTATTGCACGCATTGTTCCCAAGATTGTGTCTGAAATTCAGGGATCAAACACTCCTCCCTACTCTGCCGACTCTAAAGCAGTCCAGCCTAAGCCTGTGAACTTCAACTACGAACAATTTGTCTCTTGCAACCCTAAGCCTTTCACGGGCAGTGATGGAGTGGTTCGACAGCATAGAAGTTACCTTCATCAACAGTGAGTGCCCTGAGCACCTAAAGACTAGGAGTGCAACTAGCGTGTTTCCAGGCAGAGCTCTAGAATAGTGGACAAACGAGAGGAATATTCGCTCCAACGATGAGGCTTATGCTTTACCTTGGGCCGAGGTTAGGGAAATGATGATGCTTGAATTTTGCCCTCTGCATGAGCAGCAGAAACTTAAGGATGAATTCTTGCATCTGAAACAAGTTGGAGACGACAACCTGGCTTATACTACCCGCTTTAAACAACTCAGCATCATCGTACAACACTTGGTGTCCACTCCTAAATGCATGATTACCAAGTACATTCATGGGTTGCCTCCTGCTATGCGAGACGCCATTGAAGCAGCTCAACTCACCTCTATCGAAGAAGTCTACCGTCTTGCAGCAAGTTTGAACAACAACCGTGTCCGTGATAAACAGTTCGCTACACCTGCTCCCTCGAAATCAGCAAATCAGGTTACCCAGCAGCCAAGTGGCAGCAAGAACAAGAAACGAAAGTCTCAGGGTTCTAGCTGCAACGTAATTGTCCCTACTGCAAACGCAAACCCTACTTGCAATGCTATTGTGCCTGCTGCTGCTAACCCTCCTGCTCCAGAAAACATCAAGAAGTCATACACTGGGTTCATCCCAAATGTACTACGTGTAACTATGATCACCCTGCCAATTCAGCTTGTCGTCTGTGTACCAACTGCAATCGCCATGGTCACACAACCCCTTACTGCCGTCAGACCAATCAGGCCCAGCAAGCACCGCCAGCTCAACCAGCTCAGCCAGCTCAGCAGAACCCCAGACCAGCAAACAATGCGAGGGCATGCTACAAGTGTGGAGACACTACGCATCTCCGTTCCCAGTGTCCCCAGCTGAACCAGGAACAACAGCAAGCCGCTCGAGGACGAGCGTTCAACATCAATGCAAATCAGGCGCGTAACGACAATGACGTTGATGTGTGCGTGGTGCTATATATTTTAGATGTATATTTTAAGCCCTTCTACGCTTTTTAGCCAAGTTTTAAATTTATAAAACACGATATTTACTAACACTAAACACACATATGGGCAAGTGCACCCATCGTGGACGTAGTATAGTGTTGGTAAGATACCGAGGTCGTCCAAGGACACAAGAGCTTTTAGTACCGGTTTATCCTCAACGTCTAATCAAATCAAAAAAATAGAAAAAAAGGTTTTTAAAGTAGAAAAATAAAACTAACTAAAATGCTGAAAAATAAAATAAAAATAAAAATAGATAGACAAGATGAATCACTTGGATCCGACTCGTGTGTAGTGTAACCTTTGATTATTTCCGCACTTTTGCATTGTTTAAGAGATTATCTTAGTTATTGTAGTAGTCCCCTCTTTTGAAGATGACGTTACCCTCAACCCAATAGTTTGAGTCAGCAAGGATACAATCCTAAAGGGTCGGATTACTGAAAGATAATTAATTAAGTTATTAATGCATATTGTGGTAGGCCCCTCTTTTGAAGGTGAGGTTACCCTCGGCTAAGTAGTCTGAGTCAGCAGGGATACAATCCTAAGTAGTCGGGTTAAAGTTTTAATAGTAGTTTAACTTATCAGGGGATCAAAGAGTTTGGACCCCCGCCATCCAATACCGGTGGGTATTGAAGGAGGTCCTACTAAATTTGACCCAGGTCCTTTGCAGGATCTATACACTAAACAATGGCAAGACTCTTACCAAACCGTTCCCTTAACCTCCGACCAGGTAGCCAACATATCTCCATATAGACCGTGGAGATATGAATGGTGAAAATCTTTTATTTTATATAGACAGTAAAATAATGCCAAGACACCACAGACAAACGATAAGGAAGAATCACCTTCAACATAAGAAACTAGTTATTAAAGTCATTAATACATAACCAATTAAAAAGTGTGAAAAGATTAAAAATAAAAAGTATTACACTAAACACCTGTCTTCACCAAGTGATGTAAGAGACTTAGGCAAACATGGCCTTTGATTGTCAAGAACTCTTACGATCAATCTTGGATCCCGAGACGACTCACACACTCTATGATGGTTAATGGATGATGATGGTGGATGATGGTGTTGTGATGGTGGTGGGTGGTGGGTGAAGTGTGAGAGAGGTGGTGTGCCAAGGGATGAGTTGCAAGTGATCCAAGCACTCCTACTTATAGGCTGAACAGAAGCTCGGGCACGGCCCCGTGTCCATCCTCCTCTCTTTCTTCATTAAATCCAGTTTGTCTGCATTATTTGACCACGTGGCATGTTTGCTGGGCACGACCCCGTGTGCAGAAGCGTATATGTACTATCAAGATTTCCCTAGATCCTGCGAATCTTAGAGTTCACCACGGCCCCGTGTCCGCTGAGCACGACCCCGTGGTGGGCGATAGAATCTTCTACAACTTTGTCTTTTCTGCTGACACTTGGGCACGCCCCTGTGCTCATTGAGCACGGGGCGTGTTCAGCCTTCTATTCTCTTGTTTTGCTTGGGAAGATGCTGTCGGGGAGGCCGGGCATGCCACGTTTGTTCTTTTTCTTGTATTTATGTTAGATTTAGCTGCATTTTTGCTTCTTTTGTTTATTTGAGCTCATTTAATCCTGAAAATACAAAAGGAAGACAAAATCACACTTTTTTTAACATTAGTACTAAAAAAAGGGTTAGTTTTATGCCATAATTGATGTAATTTGTATGTTGCATTTTGTGCACATCAAATATCCCCACACTTGAATCTTTGCTTGTCCTCAAGCAAAACTCTTTATAATGTGGCTTTTCACTCCCAAATGGAATGGGTAGAAGAGAAGGTTTTGGGCTTGTCATAGAGTGTCGGGATTTCCAAGATTCTTTATTAAGTTTTATTTTTATTTATTTACTATCCTATTCGTCATGATTTATTAAAAACATTTCATAAGATAAATTACTTATTAGGGCATAACATGCCTTTTTAAAATTCCATCTATATACAAGTTCACATACCTCACGGGGGGAATCACTCAACACTCGGCCGAAGATGTATTTTAGTGAATCACTCGAGAGCGGCATGGAACTTACTCCTACCATAGGCTTGCCAAGCAATCAATCCTCTTCCTTTTTAACTTATACACCTTTGTAAATATCAAGAGGACTTTTGGGGTGAAGGGTTAGGCTTGGGCTAAAGGTGGGTGGTTGGGTTAGTGGTTAGTAAAAAGGGCGAAAAGCGTAAAAAGCGTCGGTTTTCATAAGACTCGTTATTTTTCAAAACTTTTTATTTTGATGAAGCATTTCTTTCAAACAAGGTTGTTTTTGATAAACCTGTTTGTTTATTTCTTTGGCTTCATCATCATTTTTTTTTTAGTCATAAGAAGAACCGAGCTTGTTACTAAAATAAAGGGTTTAAAATGAAAAAGGGTTTTGGTGGGTAAAAAGGGTGTTTGGTTTGGGTTAAGAAATGAAAAGGTTTAGGCTCAAAGGGGTTAACTAGGGGGATTTTGGGTAGGTGGTAAAAAAAAAAAGAAAAAATAATGGTGTAGAAATAAAAAGGGTTAGTCCTAATGCCTCCATCATTTACTTACTTGGGTTTAAGTTGGTAAGGACCGGGAATGTATTGTCGTGGCAAGTTCTAGAGTCGTAAGAACCACGCGGCTATTCACACAAGAAACGAAAAAATGAGCATTTAGTTTAAAGATATTTATTTGTATGCTTAATAAAGGCTCAAAACTCACTTTTGTGGGAATGGGTTTTTATGTGATCAAGTATATATAATCAAATTTTAACTAAGCTTGTAATACCGTTTCATAATTTTCTTATGTTGGTTCTTTTTATCACGACGCTGTCGGTTGTAAATTTTTAAAAATATAACCTTTTTATGTGATCAAGTATATATAATCAATATAACCTTTTGAAAAAATTTGGGGTGATTTGCGGTTCCAATAGAGTTTTGTGTAATGCTTGTTAATTAGGACTTGAGAGATTCAAGGTTTTAGCACCCCCCCCCCCACACTTAAATTACACATTGTCCTCAATGTGTCCAAAAAATAAGTTTTTAGGTTGATTGAATGTGTAAAAAGGTGTGAAAAAGTAAAATTTTATGTTACTGGGCGTCTGGACACGACCCCGTGGTGTCCGGGCACGACCCCGTGTTCAGATCGCCAGTAACAAAAGTTTGTAAAAAGAAACAGAAGCCTGGGCATGGGGGCGTGTTCAGTGAGCACGCCCCGTGTCCAGTTACCTGAACTGGGCATTTTCTGCAGATTGTGCAGCACGGGGCCGTGTTAGGCGGGCACAGCCCGTGCTGAACTTGCTGTAATGAAGAAAATTTTTCGGGTGGCTCTGTTTCTATGCATGGGTTGCTGGTGCAAGTTTCCCTTGTTATCCTTCACCATCCCGAGTGTGTTTTATCCATTACAACATCATCCAAACATCAATTTAACTAAAACCATCATTCATTTTAAGTCATAGATAGAATTACATAACATTCCTAGAAAATTAAAAAGAAGAAAAAGAAAAATAAGAGTTAAACTAAATAGGTCAAGTGATGCATAAAATCATTCTAAAGAGCTCTAATTTTACATTAAGAACCAAAATTCCAGAAATAATTTTCCGGTATCTAAAAGCTTGGTAGAACTCTAGGCCGAGGGGTGTTCCCTAGATGTTGTTAAAGCCATTCTTCTATCTCTCTTGGGAGAAAGAAGGCGGCTTCATTTTCCTCAACATCTTGTTGAGGGGGAGTGACACCAACCGGAACCCCTTGTAGTATATCACGAGGATGTCTCGGGTGCACGGTGTACCATTCGGCGGGTATGATGACTTCAGGCACCACGTTCCATGCCCTTTGGGTAATGACCGGTACGAAAGGAGGAGAGGCGAGAATGTTCAACCTTTGGTGCCAAAGGTTGACCTCTCGGAGACACCTTTTTAGTCCCACCGTTAAGTGTTTAATACGGTCGACCAACGCTTCTTCCACCCCCGTCATTTCATCAATAACCTCTCTTAAAGCGTAAACATAGTTTACAAGAGAGTCTTCTACCGTAGATGACCTCCTCCCCTGTCGGCTGTTCCTTGATTGCGATGAAGATGTTCCGCTAGTTCTGCTCGCCATTCTGAGAAAACAGACCGAAAAGATTTCAAGCATAAATAATTTAAAACAAAGTTGTATAGCTCATTTTAAACAAGATTCCTTGAATAATAACCTTACAAACATTATAATAAAGCTTGGAATCATGGAGATTTCAAGCTTTAATGGAGGTATTGAGTGAAAATTGAAGAAGAAGGCAATGAACAAAAGAGGAAAAGACAAGATGGTTGTTGAGAACCTTCTTTAGAATATACCTAGGATGGTATGAGTGAAGATTTCAGCAGATCTTTGTCTTTGGAGTGGTCCAAATGAGCAGGAATCTTGCTGCATTTATAGAAAATGACAGCACTCTGCACACGGCCCCATGTCGGCTGGACACGGCCCCGTGTGCAGACAGAATCCTGACATATTTTGTCCATATTCTGAAAGAAATCAGAAAGGAATCTTTTGGTGGACACAGGGGCGTGTTGACCTGGACACGGCCCCGTGTCTAGAAGCTGTCTTATGGAGTTTTACTATTTCTAAGGAACCTATCCTTATCGGGTGGTTCCTTTGTAGGATCGTTTTCGGACCCGAACGAGTCGATCAGAAGAGTTTATCCTTGTAATGAAAGGCGGAAACAGACGAAAGAAGGTCAATTCAGCAAGATACTCTAATAAACTGCCTTTCTGATTGATATAATCACAGTTTACAGCGAGTTGGCACTTCGGCAGCACTTCGTTACACTGACCGGAATACGATATCTAATTTCGCATGGAATAGAGGTATATATAGGCCTGAGATTCCGCATGAACGAGTTCCAAGCGGAATTAAGTTTCCATGTGGAACTTAATTCCGTGAGGAATTACAAGCAAATCCATTTCATGCGGAATTAGCTCCTCATGCGAAATTACCTTATTTCTCGAAATACGTGCCCTAATCTATCATTCCAATACAAGACTCGATATAAGACGAAGTCGACAGACGCATGCACTAACAGACTCCCCCTCGAATGTTGACGAGTCTTCAGTGTCGAGTCTTCGCATGTTCAGCCTTTATCAGTCTTTGGGCTTCTCTTCAAAGTATCTTACACTGTAAAGCATTCTCAAATCATTCTCTTCTCTTCTCTATTAGCATCATCAGACTCCTCTCGAACAAATACTCTTCCCCTCGAATGTTAAGACTTCTTTCTAGCATGACCACAGATCCAAGATCAATACTGGCTCTGGCTCTTACAGACTCCCCCTTTCAATCAGCTGGGATCTGTTAGGATCCAAGGCTCTAATGGTTGTGCTTGTTTGTATGAATTGAACATTCAGAGTATATGACATGATGTAAAGTGCAGCGGAAATGAATACAAACTTTGTTAAACACAATCAAAGGAGTATATAGTTTGATAAACAATTGCTTTTTCATAAAGTCGAAAGATTACATTAAAAGCAAAAGATTACAATGCAAGCTTACAGACTAAACTCCCCCTCAGCCTGATACTTCAGAGTTGGTTGCACAAGATGAAAGGATTGAATTGAGGAGAAGAACTCACTCAAAACGAATCAAATATAACAGTACAGAGTACTGTTATATTTATAGACAAACCAAACTACTGATGTACTTCAGCTGACGTCACCATGATAGTGACTTCTAACAGCCTAACAAACTATAGACACTGATCTATACAAAACTACTGATGTCTAACAACTGATAGATAATACAATACAAAACTAGTCTAACACTGTTCACGTTCCACTGTTGTAGCCTAAACACTGATTACTTGACCATCAGTGCTTTCTTCAAAAGGTGATCAGTCTTTGAATGAGCAGTGCTTGGATCTTCAGCAGTATTTAAGAGACAGCAGTAGATAGAGCTCAGTGTTTGCCTTTTAGCAGTCTTTGGTTGTTCCATCAGTGTTTGGTTCATCAGTTGTTCTTCTGAGTAGTGTTTAGAGTGTATCAGCAGATAGGTGACCACTGTCAAGGGGAGAGCTTAGTGTAAACATCTGCTTATTGTGAATCCACTGTTGTGACCAGGTTTTGACTTTACATTATCTGTTCCTCTGGTAGGGTTCAATCCCAACAATCTCCCCCTGGAACAGATAATGCCAAAACCTGTCATTATTCTGGATCTTTATTCTTCATCAGAAGTTCCTTTGTTTTTCTTTTAAAATCTTCTTCAAACTCTTTGGAACTTAAATCAGCCTCATCCCTGCACAGTGTAAGCTCAACGAGATCTTGTAGATCTTCAACACTTAGGCCTAGTGCTTGATTCCTTGATATATGCCTCACTTCTCCATTGGTTCTAATCCGTGGGTCTTTTGATCAGAGAGCCACTTTAGTATTTTAAAACCAAATGGGTTTCTTGGGAGAGGTTTATTGACTGATGAACTTAAAGTGTTTGGCCTAGAGAAGAAGTGTAGAGCAGTATCATGAGCTTCAGACACTCGTGTGAATGCCTTTTCAATAATCTCATTAGCTGCAGCTATATCTGCTTCAACTTCTTTGTCATACAGCTCACTGTTTGTGACATCTGCTGATGACTTTTGGCTTACTACTTTGACCCTTTTGGCAAGGGTTTGTAGTTTTGCTAATCTTTCTTTATCTGAAGCTATTTTCTTGATAGCTTCTTCAATCTGATCAGCTTCTTTGTTCTCCTCTTCTTCAGCAGACAGAATTTTCTTCCTTTCTTTTCTTAACTCTGTGACAAAGGCTTCTGCTGTGCTGATCTGTGTTTCAAAGGTCTTGACTTGCTCCTGTAGCTTTTTGTAGTTAGACTTTTTAGGATTGTCAGAGACTTTCAACCTCTGCTTCTCAAGCCTTTCATAAGCTTCATCCGTTTGCTGCTTTGACCATTTTGCTATGGCATCCGCAGTATCCACCTTTCCATCCACCAACTCCTGCTTCTTTCTTTTATGCTCGGAAATAAGATCAGCTATGAATTTGTTGTATTTGTTCCAATTTGGAGCTGTCTTTTTCTTCCGTGGATCAAGTTTAATCTTTTCAATTCTGTTAGCCTCATGCTTTAGTGCAATGATTGGCCAGTCTTTGAATTTTATTTCTTCAGCAGGATAGAACTTTTCTTTCATTATGTATGCAAGATATTCTTTTCTCAGTTCATTTCGTTGTTCTTCAGGGAATAAACTTGACATTTCTTTGTACAGATTGCTTGCATATTCTTCTAGTTGTTTGACTTTGTTGAGCAGGAACTCCCTTCTTTCCAAAATGACTTCATCACCTTGATCCTTGCATTCAACTTTGGCTCTTATCCTTGCTTGTCTTGCCTTCATTTCGAGATACTCATCCATGTTTTCTGGAATTATGAAACCTATGAGAGAAGGACATTTCCTTTTTGTAGGATCATCTTCGGTGTAAAACTGTTTCATCTCATTTTTCATAGCTTCTAATTCCAATGGATATTTAGCAGCAACAGGATCATACTTTTCATCAGTAGCCTGTGTTGTTTCTCTTTTTCTTTTGTGAGACTTTGGAGGTTGTGGTGGAATGATGAGATCAGTGGTGGATGTTTGACTAACAGTGGTTGAAACAACTGGTGTTTCAACCGCTGTTGTCATTACAACTGCTGATATGTCAGCAGATGTCTTCTGCTTTTGAGCAGGGGGTGGAAGATGTAAGACAATATTTGATGGTGGTGATGGTGGTGGTGATTCAACATCAGGAATGAAAACCCTTCTCCTTTTTAATGTAGGAGAGGCTGATGATGTTTTGTGTGGATCAGTGGTTTGAGATTGGATAGCAGTGGTTTGTGATTGTGATTGACTGGCAGTGGTTGAAACAACTGTGTTTCAATCACTGTTGTCATTACAGCAGATGTTGTAACATCTGCCGTCTTCTGCTTTATGGCAGGAGACAGTTGTGGTGATATGATTGTAGATGATGATGGTGGTGGAATAGTGGTTGTGATGGTATGTGATAGAGTAGTGTGTGTTGGAGGTGTGTGTGTTATTGTCATGGCAGCTGTTTGGCTACTGACAGCAGTTTTTGTAACTACTGATGTATCAGCTGTTTGAATTGAAGTTTTGGATTTTGTGGTTTGAGATGACTGTTTTTCTTCTTCTGGTTCAATATACAGCCCATCTTCTATTCCTTTCTTTCTCAACTTGATTTTCTCCCCCTTTTTGGCATTATCTGCAAGGGGTGTATCCATGAAGAGGATGGAAGATGGACCTTTTTCACTGTGGGCAGTCTTTTGTATGCTGGCCTTTATAGCCTTGATATTTGCTTAAGTGTCTTTAAACCTTGATTCCACCATGTTGGTCAGCATTTTTACTTGGATAGCATGCTTTTGATCAGCCATGTGTTGCTGTTTTTCAAGCATTGGTTGGAAAATATTCCAAAGCTCATTTGCAGCAAATGCATGTTGTGCAGGTGCTTGAGCAGGAACAGCAGTAGCTTGTGCTTTCTGAGCTTTTAAAATCTCTTGCACCATATCTTTAATTTCAGCAACTGAATCTTCAAGTTTTTCAACTCTTTTCATCAATTCCTGATATTTTGAATCATCACCTACATTTGTAGGATCATCTGAATCCCCACCAGTGGTGGTTGTACCAATGTGTGACTTTGGAACAGAGTCCCAAAAATCATCCATTGATGCCCCTTGTTCTTGGTACTGGGGACTTCTTTCTTCAGCACTCGATAAACCTTTGATGGTACCGGTGGTTAGAATAAACTCACTGGTGGTTACCGATGTTGCCATGGAAGAAATTGCCTTCAAGGGAGTCTTATTAATGTAACAACTGTCCAACTGAAGATCTGTTGATCCATCAGTTGTAGTTGCTGCTCCACTTGAACTACCACCGAGAGTTACTTGTAACTCAGGGGGTGTAACCTCCTCAGCTGTTGCTGGGATAGCAGATGTATAAGCATCAGACCTAGTCACTTGTGGAGGTGTACTCTTAGTAATGGGTGATAGAGAGGAACTGGTTTGTGTCTGTGCAATATCAACTGCATGCAACAGGGGTATTATTGATTGTGGCATTATGATTGGTGAGGGTATGGGTGTTGAAAGAGACATGTCCTTGGATCAGGACTGTGGAAGATAGATCCGAGTGGATCCAGAGCTTCATAATTTGGTGTCCCTGTGGTTACAACCTGAACCTTTTGTGAGGATGCAGGAGGAGTTTGAGGCTGGGGTTGAGATCTTTCTTCCAACTGCTGTGAGGAAGTAGCAGCAGTGGTTGTTTGTGACTTTTGTGCTGTCACTGGCATTGTCTCTGGGATCTCATCTTCCAGAGATGCCTTTGTTTTGGGTATGGTGGGTTTTCTGGATGTTTTTCTTTTTGTCTTTTTGGTGGCAGGTGTGGGTTTCAAAGCAGTGGGTGTGCTGCTTTGATCACCTGGAGCAGTGGGCTCAGCAGAAGTTTCCTGAGGATCAGTGGCAGTTTCTAAAGTCTGCTCAGGTACCTTTGCTTTTAATTTTATTGGTGCCATCATTCTTGAAAATGTTTCAATTGTTAAACTTTTTATTTGAAAATGGACACCTTGTTTGGGCAAATTTTCATCCTCTTTTTCAAATTTTTGTTTAAAGTAATAGCTCAGAAATCTTGGAAAAAGAAGAAATGATTTGCTGTCAACATTCTTTACCATGTCATTGAAGATCTCCTGGGAATAGTTGTAATCTTTATTGTTTAGAATAGCATATCCCAGGCACTGAATCTTCAATGGTATTTCATTAAACGCTGTTGTTTTATTAGAAACACAACTTAAAAGTGTGTGGAATAAAAATCTGGGTGCAGATGGAAAATAACCTTTTTGTAAGGTATCTACCTTTGATTGTTCTGCATACCCTATTTTCAGAAAATCAGCTTTTAACTCGGTTTTATCAAAAGAAGTTTTACCTTTCAGATCATCGAGTTTGAAGACCTTTGAGATTGATTTTGGGGTGATTTGAATTGCTTTACCCTGTATCGATGAGTTAATGGCTACTACTTTTCCGTCTTGTTTTTCAAGATTTGCATTTTTCCAAAACTCATTCTGGGTTTGCAAGTAAATGGGAGCATCTACTGTCACCAAAGTTTTATACTTTGATGCAGATAGTGTATCAATGATGGAGTCGAAGGTGTGGTTATCGGTAGGTTTTGTGAGGAGACCTACGTAGTTATGAGGTGATTTGTATGGGATTTCAATGGTTTCTTCGGTCGCTTGAGCGACCTCTTTTGAAGATGATGGTGATTTTGGTTTAGATTTTGATTTTGATTTTGACTTCGTCATTTTGATGAAGAAGAATCAGAGAATGTTTTGAGAAGAAGGTTTGGAAACTGCTATGAGAAGAGAACTTTGGAATTCAATTCGACAGTGTAAAACCCTGTTTGGGGGTTTAGGGCAGGGTTTTATTTAGGGAAAAAGTGATCGCTGATGTGGCAGCGGTTATTTCGATCTGAAGGCTAAAAACTGACCACGTGTCAAACACTGATGAAATAGATGAAGGGTGGAGAACAGTTGTTTTAAGAGCCACTGATGAATCAAGCATCAGTGGTTACAACGGTAATAAAGTCAGGACAGTGGAAGATTTTTACTATCAGTGGATAGTATATCAGTGGATAAGACACTGATTTTGAGCATCAGTGCTTGTCTTAGCAAAATGAGAAATCAGTGGTTGACTTTCAGCAGTGGATAGTTTAGAGATCAGATGTTTGAACAAAATAGTGATTAGAGTAAATGATACAGATTTGAAGAACAAACATTTCAGCAACTGTTTTGAGAATTTTCATTCAAGGTTTTGCCACATGTTAATTTTGAAGAACAATGGTTAAGTACCCCAGATGATGAAAACTTTTTACTAAGGCATCTCATTATCGTTTAATATTCAAATTAAAACATAAATACCTCAGTAGTTTAAGCAATGTTTAGCAATCAACCTTTGATGTTTAAACCAACCCTAAAAATGACATGACCTTGACATATGTACCTTTTCCTCTTGACCCATTTTAAGAGGACAATAATACCAACAAAAATAAGGTATTATATCCTGACAGGTAACAGAAACTATTGCCAACAAAAACAAGCAAAAGTTCAAAATACATTATTCAGAAAAAAAATTGAACAATATATCCTGGTTATTTGAGAAAGTCCTTTTGAAAAAAAAATGATTAAGGGATTTTCTGAAAAACAGTATCAAAGAGAATTTGGTAAATTTTCAATATGATACGTAATCATATCATTCTTAAGTTTAACAAAATGGTCAGTTGATTGCAAACATGAGGACACATGGATGGAAAATTTGTCTAGTCCTCTTGAAGTTCATTCACCTGGATCAAAACCTTTTCCTGAGCAAATGGATACACACAGTTGCTTAATGATCATTATTACTCTAAATTATGACTCATAAGTGTTTTATGTTTATACTCTTTTCTTTTGACTTGAAAAGTTTTGAAATAAACACACTTCTGAGTTTTTGTGAATTTTCTTCTTCCCTTTTGACCCTTCCCAATCATAAGTATTGAAATACTTACTGAGAGGTATTTATTTAAGAAATACTTGTTCTAGAATCATTTTGCAGTAATGTTTTAAGAAATTTGGTCATTTCTAAATATGCTTATGCCAACCTCCTCATTACCTATGATCTGGACATTTTTGACTCCTAATTTTCTTAATGTATTTTAACATAGTTGATTTTGTCCTTTTGAGGAACTCAACCTGTTTTCAACACATAAGATCTGAATGACTAAAGTTTTAATTTCCCTCTTTTATGTTAACAAAAACACTACTGTTTTAAGAACATAGGCTTTTGTTAATTTGAGGTTCATACTTTAGCATTTTAGTGAGAACATCACAAATATCAAAACAACAATTGAAATCAATTTTGAAAATATCAAACGATCCCATAATTTAACAGATATTTTTCAGATCTGAAAACTATGAGTGACTTGTGCATAATATCAATTGTTGCGTGAAATTTGTGTGTCATATGACATCTTGGTTGTTTTACAGAGTTTCTGAATAACCATTTTTGATCATGATTCACTTGTTACTCTGTTTTTTCAACTGAATACAACCAACCTTAGTATCAATTAATGGTGAGCTGAACTGTTATGTCAAATTGATTGTTAGATCGAATTTGACTGTCCAAGCTCTGATACCAATTGTTAGGATCCAAGGCTCTAATGGTTGTGCTTGTTTGTATGAATTGAACATTCAGAGTATATGACATGATGTAAAGTGCAGCGGAAATGAATACAAACTTTGTTAAACACAATCAAAGGAGTATATAGTTTGATAAACAATTGCTTTTTCATAAAGTCGAAAGATTACATTAAAAGCAAAAGATTACAATGCAAGCTTACAGACTAAACTCCCCCTCAGCCTGACACTTCAAAGTTAGTTGCACAAGATGAAAGGATTGAATTGAGGAGAAGAACTCACTCAAAACGAATCAAATATAACAGTACAGAGTACTGTTATATTTATAGACAAACCAAACTACTGATGTACTTCAGCTGACGTCACCATGATAGTGGCTTCTAACAGCCTAACAAACTATAGACACTGATCTATACAAAACTACTGATGTCTAACAACTGATAGATAATACAATACAAAACTAGTCTAACACTGTTCACGTTCCACTGTTGTAGCCTAAACACTGATTACTTGACCATCAGTGCTTTCTTCAAAAGGTGATCAGTCTTTGAATGAGCAGTGCTTGGATCTTCAGCAGTATTTAAGAGACAGTAGTAGATAGAGCTCAGTGTTTGCCTTTTAGCAGTCTTTGGTTGTTCCATCAGTGTTTGGTTCATCAGTTGTTCTTATGAGCAGTGTTTAGAGTGTATCAGCAGATAGGTGACCACTGTCAAGGGGAGAGCTTAGTGTAAACATCTGCTTATTGTGAATCCACTGTTGTGACCAGGTTTTGGCTTTACATTATCTGTTCCTCTGGTAGGGTTCAATCCCAACAGGATCGCAGTCTGGCTTTCACAGGTTCAAGATCTTCGTCTGGCTCACACTCTGCTCAGAATTGAAATCTGGCTCTCTAATCACAAGCTTTTCAGGATCGATTAACCCAGCTCTTACTCAAACCTACACATTCTCTACCATAAACATAAGTTTTATATGATAAAGATTTGGTAATCTAAGACACTACTTGCAGATCTCTGATGAACCACTTGCAGAATGGATTTTACTAATGACCACTTGTTAGATAGATTTCAAAACATTTTTACTCAAACTCTCCCTCAAATGATGTTCATCTTGTTTAGCACTTGGAATTTTGAAAATCAGCTTTCCAACACCAGTTGTCGAAAATCTTTTTGGATTTTTCAAAAATTATGCTAAAACACACTAAAAATCTTTTTGGATTTTAAAAAAAAAATGAAATATAGTAAAGAAATATTTACGGACAATATTTTTGTGAGTTTGTTGTAAGAAAATCATATCAGCTTATGAGATAAATCACCAACACCGTTAAGCTTCATTTCATTTTAAGTTCTAAACAATTCACCTAGATTGTCAGTATACTGGTCCATTTAAATTTTCACACAAAATTCAACTGTTTCGAGATACGAGATTAATGTCTTAAGAACTTAAACTGATTCGTGTGTCTCACTACTTGAATATACTCCCGTATCCAGATCCCAATATTCAGTCTTACAGGTGAGTATACCTAGATGATATCTGTAAAGGGTTTAAATGCGAAACCGTGAGAGATCAGGTCAGAACTTTCGTTCAGCAGAGAGATGACGGCTCGACTTTTGGTATGTTCCCTTTAGAGAATCTTTTCTTCAACAGCACATGATTTGCATTTTTCAATGTTTCATCATTTTTTGTACTGAGGGCTGCGCTATATTTCAAGCAATTTGCAAAGTATTATACGGGGACTAGGCCATTGCTTCCGCAAAATCAGAAGTCCCGGGATAATACCCCAGATATCACTGAGTATAAAGACCTAGTATTTCAGAAAGAGGTACCTTTTAAACAAGATATCGGGGGTTACCCATATATCCAAGAAATGTTCCCCGCGAGTTAAGAAAGTTTGAAATTTAGGTTTATATCTCGAATACAATCTACTAAATGTATAAAAACCTACTGGCACATCCGCAGTGAGATTGTTTATCACATTTTTGACTTTCCAATTCTTTAGCATGTTGTGATAGTCCACTGATGTACTATCATTTCCTCTTTTCACAACAAAACTCTTTTTCATTTTATCATGATTAATGTTTTTAGATTTTCTGAATTTTTACTCCCCCTAAAATGCAAACACAAATAAAAATTTGAAAACAAACTGTACAAGAAAAATTGACAACTGCTACGAATCGCTTCAATTCGCCATTCACTAGGCATAAACAATCAGAACTCCCGTTACAACAAACTATTTTCCCATTAAGATTTCAAAACACTTAAGTTTGTTTTAATCGAAATGGTTTTTCCGGAAAATAAGTTTTGTTGATTTTACCACTTGTAGGAAACGGGGATAAAATCATCACCTTGTTCTCAATCACTAATATGAGGATTACATCAAATTCAAATTAATGACCTTGATTAATCACTTTGTCAAAACAAACCTCTATACCACTTGTAAGAAAAACAAGTACAACTTAATGTCCCTGATTTACCACTTGTAAGTTTACCAACCCAAATACAAATAATGATGCCGATTCCTGTTCCACTCTTACCAACCTGGGAACTCCGGCAAGTCACACTTATCCATTTTAAAACATTTTAATAAAGATACCGATTCATGCTCCACGATTATCAACTTGGGAGCTCCAGCAAATCAGGTTTTTCATTCAAAGAAAATATCCACCCAAGCCTGACCAGCCTTGGGTATTACCGATTTACCAACACTTGGTATCTTACCTTCCAACTTCTTCTCATAGAACTCTTTAACCCCTTTGACTTTTCTGTCAATCATTTTTTCAAAGATGTGTTCACTTTGGGGTTAAAGGTCTTTTCAACGTCAAATTCCTTTTCATCAGAATAAAACTGGTTTGAAATTTCAACTTTACCAATTTTCTTCTTAAAATTTTCAGCCCGAAGTGGTGGAAAATTCTCATTATCCACAGTCGGAACTGATTTTTCACCATTTTCCTCAACCTGTGGCTCATCTAACTTTGTGGAAACAGGTTCATCGCCAGAAGATAGCTCCTCTGATTTTGATCTATCAGAATCATCACTAGAACTATCAACTGATTTCTTAACAACCCATTTCTGGTTGTCAGATTTAGCTCTTTTCTTGTAAAACCTGTTTGAACATTCACCAATTTCAAATTTTGAATTCTTGAAAAGTTTAGTTCTATCAATTGGCGGTTCAAACTCAATCACTTTATTTTTCATTTTACGAGACACTCCCTGTTTTGATTGTGATGCCTTAGAACAATCCTTGGCAATATGGCCAACAGTGTTACATTGGAAACAGGTTCTCGTTTCTTTCCTCTGCACAGCTTCACTTATCATTTCGTCATGTTTCTTGGCAAGGAATTCTTTGTTTGACTGCTTTCTGAACAACTTTTCTTTTTCTTCTTCAGAAGATGTACCTAGAACAAATGTCATTTTTTATTTAAAATCTCGAACATATTTTTCATTTTTATAATTTTCTGGTGGAATAAATCCAAGACCTTTCTTTTTGAAATTACCGTTATGGTTTGGTTTCTTTCGATAACCAGAACCAGAACTGTAACCTTTTTTCTTGTTTAACATTTGTTGAACTCTTGAGGTGTATTTTTTAGGTTTATCAGTAAGATTTACATCTTTTATTTCAAAAATATTAATTTCTGTTAGTTTGAAAACCTTTTTTATCAATTCAGGTTTGACACCTCTTATTGGAAATTCCTCATCAAAATATAATTTGTCAGAATCATTCAAAGTATAAGCAACTTTAAACGTTTCGTCATCCAAATTAGATTTTGATAACAAGAATTCATTACTATAAACTCTTTTGCCCTGTTTTTTAGTTTGACTCGAAGTGCTAGACTCAGACTTTGATTCCGACATTGACTCCGACTTTGACTCCTCTGTTTCATTGTTATTTAACACATGATCCACTACTTTCTTCATTAATTGAGATTGTTGATCAGTGTCAGACGATGTAAACGTGACATCAATGTTTTCTGGCAAATTGACTGATGACTCCGACTCCCACTGTAAGTTTGTTGCCTTTTGGACTCTTTCAGAATTTGGACTTCTGGGTAAATATCCATTTTCCAGCGGGGGTGGACACTTGTTATAACTGACACCTTGTTTCTTACCAGAATTCTTTTTGTCAGTCTTTTTCTTTGTGTCATTCTTCTTTTCTGTCTTCTTTTCAGGAGTCTTTTCTTCAGAAACTTTCTGTTCTTCAGTTACTTCATCCTCAAATACCTTCATGCCTTCAACAGTTGGATAAATCCTGTCAATGACATAAGAAGTACATGAGTAACTTTTCAACAAACGATTAACTCTTTCTATTTCAATTCTTTGTAATTCCAGTTTCTGTTCTAGAGCAGCACACTTCTCGATGTAGTTGTTCACAACTTTTTGCTTTATCATGAACGCCCCTTGAAGTGTTTTCATTGCTGTTGCCTGTTCTTCACTTGTATCATTGTACATATTCATGGCTTTGTTCAGCACATCGTAAGATTCCTTCAACCTGTTCATGTTGTTGATCAATTCACTATTTTTCTTCTTTAAAATTTCACATGTTTCACAATTTGCTGGAATCTTTCGTGCATCAGCTTCTTCATTAATTTTAAATTTTGGAACTTCTTTAACTTTTCTTCTGACCACCGGAACATCTTCATCATCACTGCTGACCTGTGTTTTTACCTTTTTCTTTTTCTGTTTAGCCTTTTCATCTTCACTGTCACTTTCTGCCATCATTTTCAAATGATCTCTCATTCTTTTAGCATAATACTCAGTATCATCATCACTGTCTTCTTCAATTCGAGCAACAAAAGCTGCGTGAGCTGGAGTTTTGTTAGGATCAAAATCATCCCAATTGAAATTTTCCTAGCTAAACCCTTCAGGTAGCTTTTCATCATCTTGGTCTATCACACAAGGTTTACCATCAGCTGATACAAATTTGTCCCAATTGAACCCTGTTGATGACTTTTTCTCATCTTGATTCACCATACAAGCTCTCTTTGAAGATTCTTCAATTACATTCCTTCCATGTGCAGTTTGTGCCTGTTGTTGATTTGGTTGTTGAGCAACTTGATGGTAGATGGCCTTCCGATAGTAATCATTGTTGTTGAACGGAGTTTGAGCTCCACTTGCTTCGCGATTAGTGCACTCCCTCTTGAAGTGTCCTTTTTCCCTGCAACAAAAACAAGTGACTTTAGATTTATCAAAGCCTAAAGTAGAAACATTTGCCTCACGAGGATCATCTCTTCCTGTGATCTGCTTGAACTTTTCAGCTCTCCTCAACACACTAGCCAAACACCATTTTATATCCATTAGCTCCATCTCTTCAGCATCGATCTGATCGTAATCCTCCTTAGTCAGCATTGGATTCCCGATCCGACCTGCAACAAAACTTCCATACGATTCTAAAACAGTTCCCAACAAAGACATGTGGCTTTTTGCAACTTCTTCAGTATAATCTTGATCATCCTCAAGATTCAAAACAATATTGCACTGTAATTTCCTGCCATTCTTTGTTGTTGCCAAATTTGGATCAAATGATGGAAATGAAGAAAAGCTTGTTTTGCTGTTTGATCCTTTTGATGAACCACCTGATGAACTCTTTGTATTGAATGCAGTTTCAACCTTCGGTGACAGGTTTGTCTTTTCATTCAATCCTGCTTTGTAATACAATCCAATATCTTGTTCACCGTCAAACACTTTCATTCTTGAAATCTTAATTTGTTCCATTTCCTGTGCTTCAAGCTTCTCAATAAACTTGCTCAGTGTTAGATTGTTGTAACCTTTCTTGTTTCTTAGCATCAACAAGTATGTGCCCCAAGTCTCATGTGGTAACACATCTACTAATTTCTCAATCAACTCCTCATTATCTTTGTTGATGCTCACTCTTTTCATGTTTACCAACAGATTGCAATATCTTTCAGTTATATGTTTTGTGCTTTCATTTTTCAAACCTTGGAATAAATCAAACTCTTTTTTCAGAAGTGATTTCTTGTTTTTGATCATCTCTTGGCTTCCAACAAACTTAGATCGTAATGCTTTCCAAATCGAATATGCACTCCCAGTGTGTTGCAGTAAGACCAAGATATCCTCTTTCACAGCCTGTTGTAGTAAACTGATCATCATCTTTTCGTTCTTGTATTTCTTTTTCTCCTCGGCACTAAGATCTTTGATAGCAATCACCTCTTCGTCATCATTCGTTGGTCTAACGTATTTCGTTTCAACACATTCCCAAGCATCTAGATAGTTTGCTTGTACCCAGTTCTCAAAACGTTCTTCCCAACCCTTATACTCCTCGATGTTTAGTTTGGGCGGTTTTTGCATCGTGCCTGTTTCGTTTTCCAGCATCGCTTGTTGTGTCATGGTAATCGGAGTAGCAAATGCATTGAAGAATTCCTCCTCCATGTTTCGGTTTTCAAAGTTTCAAAAACAGACTGCTTCAAACGAAATTACTATTCAAACGAAATTACTTGGTGCGAAATTACCAAGTTCAAATGAAATTACCTGCACAGAAGACTTTCAAACGGAATTACAAGTTTCAAATGAAATCTCCAAATGAAATTAAGTAATTCCGTGCGGAATTACTCAGTTTCAAACGAAATTAGATCTGAAACGGAATTACACAAACAATATTCTAATTCCGTGCGGAATTAGAAATAGTTCCACACGAAATTAACTAAATTCCGTAATTCCGTGCAGAATTAAACAATCACTTTCAAACGAAATTATGGTGATGTCATCATTTTCGAACAGAATGTCAAGCGGAATTAAAGATTTTATTAGATTTAAGTCCGATTAATGTCCAATTTTCTCAAGGCTTTGTTAAAACAATGTTTTGAATGATATATGTTAAATTCAGATCATTTTAACCGTGGAAACTTGTTCAAGTATGAAAAGAAGGTGTAGAAATCAAAATTTGCAGCTGAATTGGTATGAACTCTTCCTCCTGAGCTCTGATACCACTTGTAGGATCGTTTTCGGACCCGAACGAGTCGATCAGAAGAGTTTATCCTTGTAATGAAAGGCGGAAACAGACGAAACAAGGTCAATTCAGCAAGATACTCTAATAAACTGCCTTTCTGATTGATATAATCACAGTTTACAGCGAGTCGGCACTTCGGCAGCACTTCGTTACACTGACCGGAATACTATATCTAATTTCGCATGGAATATAGGTATATAGAGGCCTGAGATTCCGCATGAACGAGTTCCAAGCGGAATTACATGCAAATCCATTTCATGCGGAATTAGCTCCTCATGCGAAATTACCTGATTTATCGAAATACGTGCCCTAATCTATCATTCCAATACAAGACTCGATATAAGACGAAGTCGACAGACGCATGCACTAACATCCTTACTAGATGGAACAACCTCAAAGTGCCTAAGATACCTTAATTGCTTTAGATTAAGACGAGAATGCAAGAGGTTGTCGGTGAGGGTGATTCCTATGCTAAATGTAGGTGGACAAGTCCAACCCTTTCCCGGGCTCTTGTTAAAGGAGGTGTATGCCGAATCGCTCAAGTCTATGTATGCACCGAACGAAGTCGATGGACAGTCCTTCACGGCATAATCGGCACAGGGACGACTATCGTCCAAGTCTTCGCTAGAGTCGAAGGTATTATCAGGAACAACGAAGTTGTTATTATTCGAATGCGATCCCAACAATTCTTCTTGGGTATCGCCTTGAGATGAATCAATGAAATCCATCTTAAGTTCTTTTAACCAATTAAGAATTAGATCTTCTAATTGAAATAGTTCATCAAGAAGCATTTCTCCTAGAAGGTCCGGTTAAGCGCATTCGAGGGAGAGATAGGGATTCTTTTTACTTTCGCCCCTCTTAAGGCTACAGGAAAACAATGAGTCTATATAATAGGGCTTATAATTTAGAAAATAACATTTTAATTCTTTGTGAGAGCCACCACATATTTGACACAACGTACCATAAGAGTGCCGAAAGTAAAAAGTATCAGTATCAGTATCACTCATGTTTGTGTCAGAGATTACCAACCGTCGGGATCTTACGGTTCTGTTTTCAGTAACTGAATCTTGGGCACGGGGCGTGTTGAGTGGGCACGGCCCCGTGTTCAGCTTACTGTCTGACTTAAAACAGGATTGCCAGTTCCAAGGATTGGGCACGGGGCGTGTTCAGCAGGCACGGCCCGTGCTGAGTTCTGCAGAAGCTGAAAAATTAAGAAAAATCCTAAAAAAAACATAAAATTTAGAAAAATCGATTAGGTCGTTGATTCCTAACTTTCTTAAAATCCTTGTGTCCCTGGCAACGACGCCAAAAACTTGATGTGTGCGTGGTGCTATATATTTTAGATGTATATTTTAAGCCTTTTACGCTTTTTAGCCAAGTTTTAAATTTATAAAATACGATATTTACTAACACTAAACACACATATGGGCAAGTGCACCCATCGTGGACGTAGTATAGTGTTGGTAAGATACCGAGGTCATCTAAGGACACAAGAGCTTTTAGTACCGGTTTATCCTCAACGTCTAATCAAATCAAAAAGTAGAAAAAAAACAGGTTTTTAAACTAGAAAAATAAAACTAACTAAAATGCTGAAAAATAAAATAAAAACAGATAGACAAGATGAATCACTTGGATCCAACTCGTGTGTAGTGTAACCTTTGATTATTTCCGCATTTTTGCACTGTTTAAGAGATTATCTTAGTTATTGTAGTAGGCCCCTCTTTTGAAGGTGACGTTACCCTCAACCCAGTAGTTTGAGTCAGCAAGGATACAATCCTAAAGGGTCGGATTATTGAAAGATAATTAATTAAGTTATTAATGCATATTGTGGTAGGCCCCTCTTTTGAAGGTGACGTTACCCTCGGCTAAGTAGTCTGAGTCAGCAGGGATACAGTCCTAAGTAGCCAGGTTAAAGTTTTAATAGTAGTTTGACTTATGAGGGGATCAAAGAGTTTGGACCCCTGCCATCCAATACCGGTGTATATTGAAGGAGGTCCTACTAAATTTGACCCAGGTCCTTTGCAGGATCTATACACTGAACAATGGCAAGACTCTTACCAAACTGTTCCCTTATCCCCCGACCAGGTAGCCAACATATCTCCATATAGACCATGGAGATATGAAAGGTGAAAATCTTTTATTTTATATAGACAGTAAAATAATGCCAAGCATGGCTGTAAAAGTCCCGCCTAGGCTCTGAGTACTCTCCGAGTACTCGCTACAAGGAAGGCTGCCGAGGCATGAGTACTGGTCTCCCAGGCCAATTACTCCCCGAGTAATCTCCGCCTAAGCCGAGTACTTCCCGAGTACTCCCGAATCCGACTAGGGAGCGCCTAGCGACTTTTGCAACCATGATGCCAAGACACCACGGACAAACGATAAGGAAGAATCACCTTCAACATAAGAAACTAGTTATTAAAGTCATTAATACATAACCAATTAAAAAGTGCGAAAAGATTAAAAATAAAAAGTATTACACTAAACACTTGTCTTCACCAAGTGATGTAAGAGACTTAGGCAAACATGGCCTTTGATTGTCAAGAACTCTTACGATCAATCTTGGATCCCGAGACGACTCACACACTCTATGATGGACAATGGATGATGGTGGTGGATGATGGTGTTGTGATGGTGGTGGGTGGTGGGGGAAGTGTGAGAGAGGTGGTGTGCCAAGGGGATGAGTTGCAAGTGATCCAAGCACCCCTATTTATAGGCTGAACAGAAGCTCGGGCACGGCCCCGTGCCCATTGGGCACGGCCCCGTGTCCATCCTCCTCTCTTTCTTCATTAAATGCAGTTTGTCTGCATTAGTTGACCCCGCCCCCGTGTCCGCTGGGCATGACCCCGTGTGCAGAAGCGTATCTGTACTATCAAGATTTTGCTAGATCCTGCGAATCTTAGAGTTGACCACGACCCTGTGTCCGCTGAGCACGACCCCGTGGTGGGAGATAAGCTTCTATAACTTTGTCTTTTCTGCTGACACTTGGGCACGCCCCCGTGCTCATTGAGCACGGGGCGTGTTCAGCCTTCTGTTCTCTTGTTTTGCTTGGGAAGATGTTGTCGGGGAGGCCGGGCATGCCACGTTTGTTCCTTTTCTTGTATTTATGTTAGATTTAGCTGCCTTTTTGCTTCTTTTGTTTATTTGAGCTCATTTAATCCTGAAAATACAAAAGGAAGACAAAAGCACACTTTTTCCAACATCAGTACTAAAAAAAGGTTAGTTTTATGCCACAATTGATGTAATTTATATGTTGAATTTTGTGCACATCAACGTCGTTAATGGTACGTTTCTCGTTAATAATCTTTACGCTTCGATACTATTTGATACTGGTGCCGAAAGAAGCTTTGTGTCCGTAGAATTTGAATCTTTATTAAACTGTGCACGCTCTAAACTACCTAAGTCGTTCTCTGTTGAGATTGCCAATGGTAAGTCTATTCTAGTTGATTCTAACCTCCGTGATTGTTCCCTGACTCTTAACGATCACGTCTTCACTATTGATCTCATACCCATGCAATTGGTTAGTTTCGATATCATAATCGGCATGGATTGGTTACATATGAACCATGCTGAAATCGCTTGTCATGAGAAGTACGTTCGTTTACCTCTCCCGTCTGGTGATACTTTGCACGTCTATGGAGACCGACCTTCAAGAGGACTGAAGTTGATGTCATGCACTCAAGCAAATAAATGCTTACGCAAACAGTACTTTGCCTTCTTGGCCCATATAGTGGAACAAAAGGGCAAGGGAAAGAGCGTAAGTGATGTTCCAGTAGTGTGTGATTTCCCCGATGTCATTCCTGAATATCTTCCTGGTCTTCCTCCTCCTCGATCTATTGATTTTTGTATTGATCTCATACCTGGTTCAACTCTTGTTGCCAAGGCTCCTTACTGACTTGCACCCTCTGAGATGCAAGAATTATCTAGTCAACTACAAGAACTACTCGACAAAGGTTTTATACCTCCCCGTGGGGTGCTCCTTTGTTATTCGTCAAGAAGAAAGATGGTTCGTTTCGCATGTGCGTCGACTACCGTGAACTTAATAAACTCACCGTTAAGAATCGTTATCTTCCCCCCTGTATCGATGATATATTTGACCAATTACAAGGCGCAAGTTGTTTCTCTAAAATCGACCTTCGATCTGGTTACCATCAGCTCCGTGTTATCGAAGAAGATATCCTCAAAACTGGTTTTCGCACCCGTTATGGACACTACGAGTTCGTAGTCATGCCTTTTGGTTTGACCAACGCGCCTGCCGTGTTCACGGATCTTATGAATCGTGTTTGTAAACCTTATCTGGATCGTTTTGTGATAGTCTTTATTGATGATATTCTTATTTATTTGAAAACTCAAGCTGATCATGAATGACACCTACGCCTCATGTTAGAACTTTTACGTGGTGAACGCTTATATGCAAAGTTTTTTAAGTGTGAATTTTGGATTGATAAAGTACAATTTCTCGGGTACGTCGTTAGTAAACAAGGAATCCAAGTTGACCCTTCCAAAATCGAGGCAGTGAAGAACTGGAGTACGCTTAAATCTGTATCTGAGATTCGTTCTTTCTTGGGATTGGCAGGTTATTACCGTCGATTTATCTTGGACTTTTCAAAGATCATCGTTCCCCTCACTTCATCGACTCAGAAAGAGGAACATTTTGCTTGGGGTCCTGAGCAAGAGGAATCCTTTCAAACTCTTAAGAATCTACTTTGTAACGCTCTTGTACTTGTTCTCCCTAATGGGAATGAAGATTTTGTGGTGTATTGTGATGCCTCGAACCATGGCCTAGGTGGTGTGCTCATGCAACGGGACAAGGTCATCGCTTATGCCTCCCGACAGCTCAAAATACATGATAAAAACTACACTACCCACGATTTAGAGCTTGGTGCAGTTGTTTTTGCGTTAAAGATTTGGCGACACTACCTATATGGTACTAAGTGTGTGGTTTTCACTAACCATAAGAGCCTGCAGCACATCTTTAACCAGAAGGAACTGAATATGCGTCAGCGACGATGGGTAGAGTTGCTTAACGACTACGACTGCAAGATTCGTTACCATCCTGGCAAGGCGAATGTCGTGGCCGATGCTCTTAGTCGTAAGACTCATGTTAATAGCATCCTCTGTTCTCAGATCACTAGTGATCTTCATGCCTGTATTCGTTAAGCACAATACTCGTCAGCCAACGAAGGTAGTCTAAGCGTTGAAATACAAGGTGCTTCTACTGATCAACTTGAAACGAAGTCTGATGGACTTTAACGCTATCTCAATCGCATCTGGGTGCCAGATCCCGATATTCTTCGTGAGCTCATTATGAATGAGGCTCACAAATCCCGATACTCTATACATCCTGGCGCTGATAAGATGTACCAACTTGCATATGACTTATTGGTGGCCTAGTATGAAAAAGGATATCGCCGCGTACGTCTCGAAATGTCTCACATGCTCTAAGGTTAAAGCCGAACATCACCATCCTTCAGGTCTTCTTGAACAACCCAAAATCCCTGTTTGGAAATGGGATAGCATCGCTACGGACTTTATAACTAAACTACCCCGTACACCTGCCGGTCATGATAGTATATGGGTTATCATTGACCGTTTGACCAAATCAGCCCACTTTCTTCCTATTCGCGAAGATTTCAAAGTGGAGAAACTTGCTCCAATCTACACTGATGAGATCATATGTCGTCATGGTATACCCATTGACATTATCTCTGACCGCGATGGTCGTTTTACTTCACGACTCTAGCAAACTTTTCAGTCCGCTATGGGCTCTCACTTGAATCTTAGTATAGCCTTTCATCCTCAAACGGATGGACAGACTGAACGTACTATACAAACCCTAGAGGATATGCTCCGTTCCTGTGTCATCGACTTTGGTGGTAATTGGGATGTACATTTACCATTGATTGAGTTCTCGTACAACAACAACTAGCATTCCAATATTTAGATGGCTCCTTTCGAAGCTTTATACGGCCGCAAGTGCCGATCTCCTCTCAATTGGCATGAGATTGGTGACAAGCAACTTATTGGCCCTGAGATCATTCAAGAGACGACGGATAAGATCCCTAAAATCCGTGACAACTTGATCAAGGCTAGGAGCAGACAAAAGAGCTATGCTGATAAAAGGCGTAAGCCTCTGGAATTTAATGTTGGAGATCACGTTCTGCTCAAAGTATCTCCTTGGAAAGGAGTTATACGCTTTGGAAAAAAGGGAAAGCTTACCCCTTGCTATATGGGTCCTTTCAAGATTCTCAAAAGGATTGGCAAGGTGGCTTACCGACTCGATTTGCCTCAAGACCTTAGCAACGTACACCCGACATTCCACGTATCTAACCTCAGGATGTGTTTACCAGATAAGGAACTTCAGGTTCCCATCGAAGACTTGCAAATAAACGAGACTCTTCACTTTGTGGAAAAACCGGTCGAAATCATGGACCGACGTACCAAGCGGTTGAGACATAGAAAAATTTCCATAGTTAAGGTGCGATGGGAAGGAAAGCGTGGCGCCGAATTCACTTGGGAACTCGAGAGTGAAATGAAAACCAAGTATCCACAGCTCTTCGAGCAGTCTTCCTCTTAGATTTCGGGGATGAAATATCCTAAAGGAGGGGAGACTCTAACGCCCTGTGTTTCAAAACTTTTATCTTTTGGCAAGTCTCGTCCTTGTGATGCTTAGCAATACTGTTTGAGTCTTAATTAAGGTTAAACTATGTGCTTTTGTGGTGAACGATATGAATCTTGATACTTAGGATACTTGATACTTGTGATACTGACACTTGTGATGCTTTAATACATGAACAATATGAATCTTGACTCTTGTGAATCTTGACTCTTGTGATACTTTGAAACTCGACTCTTGAAACTCGACACTTGTTATGCTTTGATACTTATTGAACGAAAAATTTCGATTCTTTATTGAACAAGAGACTTTGATACTTGATAATTTGATACTTGATACTTATTGTACGGGATACCAGCTTAAAAACGGACTTGAAACACGGAAACTTTTGTGTTAATTATAAAGTAATACCATGTAATGGTTACTCACAATAATACGCAAAACTTAATCTAGCTCGCAAAACGAACCAAAGACGGAAAATTAGCAAACGGGTCTCAGCCGTCCGAATGGACATCCGATCGGATGACCATCCGATCGGATAGCCATTCGACCGAATAGCCATCCGACCCCTTGCACACTTGCACCGCCTTAGCTGTCACTATCAACTATAAATAGGGCTGTTCACCCTTCATTTCACACTTTACTCTCTGCCATTCGACCACACGCACTCTCAGGCACTTTTATTGAGATTCAAGGCAAACTCGTTAGTATTCTTCCCCGATTCTTGTACAACTTTCATCATTTAACACTTCTACACCATATTCTCCATCGAAATCACACGAACACTTCAACATTTTCATGAAAACTAACTGATTTGGGTCTCCTGAAGATGGTTTCCACACAGTAATTTGTACAAACTGTAGTGGAGCATCACTTAACCAAGATCGGCCTCAGATCTAACAGATTTTCACATCTTTTAAACAAAATCCAAGGAATTATCACGCTTTTGTACCAAATCTGACGGGATTCCTCATGTTTCCGGCTCAGATCTGATGAGCTTCACGTTTTACAACTTATTTTCAGACTATTCTTCAATTTTTATACAAAACTTGGGAGAAATCAGACTCGAACAGACTTTCGGCTCATCCCTTAGACAAAAGCCAGCTTGAAAGCTGATTTCCACCGAGAAATGGGCCGATTGACGGTCCAAACATGAAGCGTCACCATAAACAGTTCATCGGTTCGAAAAGGGGTGGTTCCCAACCGACCGAACGGGCTGGGTTTGGTACGTTTCCGTTGTTTGACACGTCGTTACATCATCTCCGTTAACTCAAAACTTAGAAATGACACAAAACTACACTCACTGACCATCTGTCCGATTCATTCGTCCAGATGATCTGATTATCATGACACTTGTTTGTTTTACAGGACAGTATGATCACAACATTTGAAACTTTAACAGTTCGCAAACAACCACTGTTCGAATGGCCATCCGTTCGAATGGTCATCCGTCCGGATGTCCATCCGATCGGATGGAGTCTATCTGTTCGAATGGTCATCCGGTCCCGCTCAGGTATTCTGTCAGACACTTTTACTCGATTTTCGCACTCTTCGACACTCTGTTCCAAGCCGGGTCAGCACGTAGAGGACTTATGCTCTGTTCCCCTGCACGCAGGCTAATCCAGCGCTCCCTTCGATCCAATCTTAGCAGTGTTTGGTTTAAGCACCCACTGTGAGTATACTCGATCTCTTTTTGTTTTAAACACTTTTGGGATGCAACATGTATTCTATTATCAAGACACTTGTTATGGGTGAAATTTTGAGCCCATATCCTGGTCAATATCTTAAGTTGTATCTTATTTATATGATATGTGTTCATGCCTGGGATGCTGATTCAGGATATTGGTAACATCTTGAAAAGGTATCCTAAGGATCACTAACGGATTATGTGCAGGAGCTCGTCCCCAAGCTTGCAACTTCATGAGGACCTTTTCTCTGGAAGACTCGCTCTAAGTTGTTCGAAGAAGGATGTTGAACCCGCTTTACCTGGTCTCCAACGGCTACTAAAGAATATTCGAAGGCATCCCATATTTATAGGAGATTTTGTTTTTGTTTACTAGCTATAAACAGATGGATAAATCAGATCGAATAGGACACAACAACACTCACTGCTTTCTCACACTTTAACTCTCTCGCAACTTTCACTTTCATAAAAAGCATTGTAACACTTAGCGATCTGATCAATATCTTGCACTGTATCTTGACGTTTGAAGTAATAAGAAGAACTAGGCAGCTGCGATTGTCAGCTCCCAAGGTTTTGTGCCGGCGATCTAGATTGATCAAGGGCTTTCCTTGTATATCTCGTGTCACCCCTTTTACTTTTTGCTCGTTGATTGATCATAGATATAGCTCGATATTCTGAGCTATATCCTGAACCTGTTTTTACAAACAAGTTAACAATCATAGTTTCGATACACTTTCTTAGCACACTACCTCACTTAACTAATTTGATCACTAAATTGCTTAGGTAATTTTTGACCAAAACAATTTGGTGCCCACCGTGGGGCAAGTGGTGCTATTTTTACTAAAAACTTTTGCAAAATCGTTACTCGGTTTTCTGTTTTCAGAACTTTTTACTACATTTTTTGCAATAGCCTCAAGATCAAACATGAGTCCCTCCACCGTGTCCGCTACAACCTCTGCAACAATTGGTTCAGTGCGTCCTCCACCTCCTCCAAGGATGCAAGCCTCCTCGCAGCCTCAGGATATTATACCTACTCGGAGTGTTCAGGGATCAGCCCATGTTCTGGCCTCTAATGAAGAAATTCTAACCTTGTTTGGTAGTGTACAGGAACAGATGAGACAGCAACAGGAGACCAACTGAATGATTTTAAGAGAAATACAACTCTTGAAATCCAGCTCAAGCAGGCCTACTGAGGATACTGTCACTCCCTTGCAACCCAGGACTTTGAACTTCAGTTCTGCAGTTTTTACCGAGGATAACCGGGGAAATATTGTGCCTAGCCATTCTCAGAATCATACTCCTGAGATACCCTCTTCAGTTAGAGTGTCAACTGTGAGAAGCTCAGGATATGCTTCAGGATATGGCCAGAATCCTCAGACCGGTAATGTATCCAATAATAATACTCTTGTTACTAACAGTGTTGGATCTTTGCAAGATGCAGGTGTAACCTCAGCATTATCTAGGGAGCTTCAAAAGCTGAAAGACATGATATCCATTGTACCTGGGGTGGTTCAGCCAATTCCTCAAGTATCCCAGGATAGCCACAGGATATCACGGTTTGCATATCCTATTTGTGATGCTGAAATCCCAAAAAGATTTCAAACCCCCAACATGAAGCTCTATGATGGAACCACGGATCCTGAGGAGCATATTGCCCAGTATAGGGAAAGGATGGAAATCAACCCTATCCCTCCAGACCTCAAAGAAGCATGCTTGTGCAAGGGTTTTGGTTCTACCTTAACAGGATCATGTGACAACCCTCACAAAACCAGGTATCCGTACGACTTAATTAACTATTAATTGTTGCCTAATTACTGTGCTTAACTGAGATTTCTGATAAACTGCTACTTGATTGTTGATACTTGTACATATCTGCATCATACTTTGATTTTTCCGTCACTATATTACTTATTTACTGAACTTTAGTGACAAACATGATGCACAAAAGCACAGTAGCATTTGAACGGATAACCTATTTGACATGCTGATATAGCCAGCATCAGGCAAACACTGCCTCTAAAGGCCTGAATGAGCCAGAAATATTTTACTACACCCATAGTGTGTGTAGAGATACAAGGGTTGTATAATTGCGTCTCTAGGAATAAGATACAGAGATTGGATGTGCCTAAAACGTACTCTAAGCACAAAACACAGCACTTTTATCAACATACTAGCTTCTAGCTAATTAATAAAGTGCCAAAACATGAGGAATTATTCCTGACACTTTGCAGAATAAATTGTGTCGCTAAAAATATTATTTACAACGCTTAAAGGATTACTTAAGCACTTTAACGGATTACTATCCAACCGAACAACCGGACAATACCCGGAACATAAAAATAATGCCAGAATTATTATTGGTATTTTTCTGAGCCAGTTAGGGTCCCTGATTACCCTAACACCCGCATTATAACGCGTTAAACAACTTACGGGGTTAATCACTAAACCTAACCTACTTAAAGTAACTGAACTCTAACTGAACGATCAAGACCCAACCGGATACCCCCCCCCTTTTGGGCCGGTTCCATTCTAATGGAACTAAGGGTACAACTTTTTGATTATTAAATTAGATGACCATCCGATCGGATAGCCATTCGACCGAATAGCCATCCAACCCCTTGCACACTTGCACCGCCTTAGCTGTCACTATCAACTATAAATAGGGCTGTTCACCCTTCATTTCACACTTTACTCTCTGCCATTCGACCACACGCACTCTCAGGCACTTTTATTGAGATTCAAGGCAAACTCGTTAGTATTCTTCCCCGATTCTTGTACAACTTTCATCATTTAACACTTCTACACCATATTCTCCATCGAAATCACACGAACACTTCAACATTTTCATGAAAACTAACTGATTTGGGTCTCCTGAAGATGGTTTCCACACAGTAATTTGTACAAACTGTAGTGGAGCATCACTTAACCAAGATCGGCCTCAGATCTAACAGATTTTCACATCTTTTAAACAAAATCCAAGGAATTATCACGCTTTTGTACCAAATCTGACGGGATTCCTCATGTTTCCGGCTCAGATCTGATGAGCTTCACGTTTTACAACTTATTTTCAGACTATTCTTCAATTTTTATACAAAACTTGGGAGAAATCAGACTCGAACAGACTTTCGGCTCATCCCTTAGACAAAAGCCAGCTTGAAAGCTGATTTCCACCGGGAAATGGGCCGATTGACGGTCCAAACATGAAGCCTCACCATAAACAGTTCATCGGTTCGAAAAGGGGTGGTTCCCAACCGACCGAACGGGCTGGGTTTGGTACGTTTCCGTTGTTTGACACGTCGTTACATCATCTCCGTTAACTCAAAACTTAGAAATGACACAAAACTACACTCACTGACCATCTGTCCGATTCATTCGTCCAGATGATCTGATTATCATGACACTTGTTTGTTTTACAGGACAGTATGATCACAACATTTGAAACTTTAACAGTTCGCAAACAACCACTGTTCGAATGGCCATCCGTTCGAATGGTCATCCGTCCGGATGTCCATCCGATCGGATGGAGTCTATCTGTTCGAATGGTCATCCGGTCCCGCTCAGGTATTCTGTCAGACACTTTTACTCGATTTTCGCACTCTTCGACACTCTGTTCCAAGCCGGGTCAGCACGTAGAGGACTTATGCTCTGTTCCCCTGCACGCAGGCTAATCCAGCGCTCCCTTCGATCCAATCTTAGCAGTGTTTGGTTTAAGCACCCACTGTGAGTATACTCGATCTCTTTTTGTTTTAAACACTTTTGGGATGCAACATGTATTCTATTATCAAGACACTTGTTATGGGTGAAATTTTGAGCCCATATCCTGGTCAATATCTTAAGTTGTATCTTATTTATATGATATGTGTTCATGCCTGGGATGCTGATTCAGGATATTGGTAACATCTTGAAAAGGTATCCTAAGGATCACTAACGGATTATGTGCAGGAGCTCGTCCCCAAGCTTGCAACTTCATGAGGACCTTTTCTCTGGAAGACTCGCTCTAAGTTGTTCGAAGAAGGATGTTGAACCCGCTTTACCTGGTCTCCAACGGCTACTAAAGAATATTCGAAGGCATCCCATATTTATAGGAGATTTTGTTTTTGTTTACTAGCTATAAACAGATGGATAAATCAGATCGAATAGGACACAACAACACTCACTGCTTTCTCACACTTTAACTCTCTCGCAACTTTCACTTTCATAAAAAGCATTGTAACACTTAGCGATCTGATCAATATCTTGCACTGTATCTTGACGTTTGAAGTAATAAGAAGAACTAGGCAGCTGCGATTGTCAGCTCCCAAGGTTTTGTGCCGGCGATCTAGATTGATCAAGGGCTTTCCTTGTATATCTCGTGTCACCCCTTTTACTTTTTGCTCGTTGATTGATCATAGATATAGCTCGATATTCTGAGCTATATCCTGAACCTGTTTTTACAAACAAGTTAACAATCATAGTTTCGATACACTTTCTTAGCACACTACCTCACTTAACTAATTTGATCACTAAATTGCTTAGGTAATTTTTGACCAAAACAATTTGGTGCCCACCGTGGGGCAAGTGGTGCTATTTTTACTAAAAACTTTTGCAAAATCGTTACTCGGTTTTCTGTTTTCAGAACTTTTTACTACATTTTTTGCAATAGCCTCAAGATCAAACATGAGTCCCTCCACCGTGTCCGCTACAACCTCTGCAACAATTGGTTCAGTGCGTCCTCCACCTCCTCCAAGGATGCAAGCCTCCTCGCAGCCTCAGGATATTATACCTACTCGGAGTGTTCAGGGATCAGCCCCTGTTCTGGCCTCTAATGAAGAAATTCTAACCTTGTTTGGTAGTGTACAGGAACAGATGAGACAGCAACAGGAGACCAACTGAATGATTTTAAGAGAAATACAACTCTTGAAATCCAGCTCAAGCAGGCCTACTGAGGATACTGTCACTCCCTTGCAACCCAGGACTTTGAACTTCAGTTCTGCAGTTTTTACCGAGGATAACCGGGGAAATATTGTGCCTAGCCATTCTCAGAATCATACTCCTGAGATACCCTCTTCAGTTAGAGTGTCAACTGTGAGAAGCTCAGGATATGCTTCAGGATATGGCCAGAATCCTCAGACCGGTAATGTATCCAATAATAATACTCTTGTTACTAACAGTGTTGGATCTTTGCAAGATGCAGGTGTAACCTCAGCATTATCTAGGGAGCTTCAAAAGCTGAAAGACATGATATCCATTGTACCTGGGGTGGTTCAGCCAATTCCTCAAGTATCCCAGGATAGCCACAGGATATCACGGTTTGCATATCCTATTTGTGATGCTGAAATCCCAAAAAGATTTCAAACCCCCAACATGAAGCTCTATGATGGAACCACGGATCCTGAGGAGCATATTGCCCAGTATAGGGAAAGGATGGAAATCAACCCTATCCCTCCAGACCTCAAAGAAGCATGCTTGTGCAAGGGTTTTGGTTCTACCTTAACAGGATCATGTGACAACCCTCACAAAACCAGGTATCCGTACGACTTAATTAACTATTAATTGTTGCCTAATTACTGTGCTTAACTGAGATTTCTGATAAACTGCTACTTGATTGTTGATACTTGTACATATCTGCATCATACTTTGATTTTTCCGTCACTATATTACTTATTTACTGAACTTTAGTGACAAACATGATGCACAAAAGCACAGTAGCATTTGAACGGATAACCTATTTGACATGCTGATATAGCCAGCATCAGGCAAACACTGCCTCTAAAGGCCTGAATGAGCCAGAAATATTTTACTACACCCATAGTGTGTGTAGAGATACAAGGGTTGTATAATTGCGTCTCTAGGAATAAGATACAGAGATTGGATGTGCCTAAAACGTACTCTAAGCACAAAACACAGCACTTTTATCAACATACTAGCTTCTAGCTAATTAATAAAGTGCCAAAACATGAGGAATTATTCCTGACACTTTGCAGAATAAATTGTGTCACTAAAAATATTATTTACAACGCTTAAAGGATTACTTAAGCACTTTAACGGATTACTATCCAACCGAACAACCGGACAATACCCGGAACATAAAAATAATGCCAGAATTATTATTGGTATTTTTCTGAGCCAGTTAGGGTCCCTGATTACCCTAACACCCGCATTATAACGCGTTAAACAACTTACGGGGTTAATCACTAAACCTAACCTACTTAAAGTAACTGAACTCTAACTGAACGATCAAGACCCAACCGGATACCCCCCCCCTTTTGGGCCGGTTCCATTCTAATGGAACTAAGGGTACAACTTTTTGATTATTAAATTAGATTTCGTGGATATCTAGGGACATAAGAATCCGATGGATGAAGGAGCTTGAATTCTCTATAAATACCTCTCTCTCACACACAAGATTACACACACACACAATCACCAACTTCTCACTCTCTCTTGCTCTCCTCTCCTCTCGGCCGTGACCACCCACCCCCATCCATCATACTTTCGAGTTCTTGTCTTGCCATTTCAAGCTTATACAAGGTGTTCGGGTCACGTATAAGGAAGCTCGAAGCAAGCGGAAGTTGAAGGACCTCGTTCATTTGCTTTTATCCACGCCATTTTCGCCAAAGATCTTCCCTAGCCCCGAGCTAGAGGTATAACATTTAAAACTCGCTCTTGATCGTATCTAAAGTGGTTAAAAGGATTTTTAACGGTTAAAAGTCGGAAACCCATCTTTTGAATCTAAAAAGTCTACTAAAACTCGAATATTGTTGGTTAAAAGCGTATAACGCGTGTAAAAGTCGTAGTATTCGAATATGTTGGTTATTGAGGCCCGATCTACGATGTGGTGGCTCTTATCATCGTTTAACCCGACTTTGTTAAGATCATGTATCTTGACATACACTTGTTTCTAGCGGTACAAGGGTTAAAAGGTGAAACTCCACCACACGGGAAACATGAACTTGTGTAAGAGTGTTTTGACATGTAAAATAGTATTTAAAACGAGCCGATCTACGTATGTACAAGTGGTACATTCGTAGAACCAAGTGTCGAGAAAATCATATTTTATATAAGTTGGATAACATGCTAACAAATATGATTTTTATAAACTACAAGTGTATAAACACTTGTGAAACGAAAGATCCGACAAAATAACAATTTTTATAAAAGTTGTCGGGAAGTTGTAAAGGATGATTTGTTCCAAAAACGGGGTTTTTGCAAGACTAAACTATTATATACATAGATCCACTAAATATAACGAGATCTACACAATAGTTTTAGAAAAACTACAAGTTCATGTAATAATGCGATTTTACATACTAGTCTACGAGTTTAATGTATTGAAACTGGTTTGAAGTATCGGAACTTGATTGGTTGATTTAAAGAAGTATTGGAATGATTTTGTAAAAGAAAATGATACGCTTTAAAGCGTGGCCACCTCCAGTTACAGGGGAAACTCTGGCGAATTTTTTCTAAAATCTAACACTTAGAATTATTTACAAGTGTTAGAGTTATTCTTGAAATGTTTACAAAATATATTTCGCCATGACTTTATTTATTAAATAATCGGAGGTGGGATTTTCACAGAAACTAAACGTGATAAATATATATTCGGTAAATATATTTTTCACAACACTGTTTATGATTATTTTGTGAAAATGTACAAATATTATTTTTAGAGTAAAAATAATATTTACTAACTTTGTCGAACCCAAAATAATACCAACGCCTACACGACAAACATATAAGTTACAACGGTAATTACTATTACCACTAAATCGCCAAAACGTAACTTACACTTTATACGGAAATATTCACGAATGCGTATCTTGTCGACGTATTATTTTGGAAAGTATTATGTAAAGAGAAAATATATTATTTTTGAGAAAAATAATTATATTTTGGAATGAGAAATAAAATATATTAAGTGAGACTTAATATTTTGAACACGCATGTATTAATTCCCCCATCCTTGGGAAGGAGATTTTCTACCAAGTATATATATACACGGAACGGTTGTCTAACCGTTTCCCGAAAAATTAAACTATAAAGCTACGGCACGGCCATCCGTCTAATAGAATTAGCACATGTAGGTCGTTGCGCAACAGTTGGATATTTGGATTACTTGGTATTGTGACGCACTCACTGTGAGTTCATGTCCCCCTTTTCTCTTAACTGTTTTCAGTTTTATAAACTGCGGGGGTGAAATACATGTTACTATGATTATGAATACTTGATACATGGTATGGTTAGCGTAAGGAGGTTTACTACTTAGATCATGTGAGTGGGTAGGCACAACTTGAGGCCATTAATCCTCGTAGTAGGACCGAGGGACAGGAGCGGTAGATCTATCTGGGTGTAGCGAGCCCAGCCCCAGGTCCAGCATAACGGACCTCGGGGTGACTTAGTGCCCGACGCATAAATCCGCTAGGTTTGAGTCATCCCTACTTGCACTTCACACATATCAATGGCCTTGCAAACCATTGGTGATCTCTTTTTCCTTATTAGCTACATACCAGGTTTTTGATAAAGATAAAGGTTTATTTACTCACTATCGCATGAACTCGCTTAACATTATTGTTGATTTTTCAACTTACATGTATTTCAGGAAACTAATGATCTGGCGCGGTATGGCTTGTTTTCCGCTGCATTAGGCCCGAGGTCATCCAGGGTTCGAGACTTGTGACTCTTTCCTAGACAAGTCACAGTCCCTGAACCATGTTTACTTTAAGTTTGCATTTGTAATGTTTAGACAAGTTATGGTTGTTGGGTGTTAACCCGTTAAGACAATGTTTAATATTTTTATCAATGGATGATCTTGCATATTTTTAATTCATATAGCTTTGTTATGATTAAGCTATGGTATTAAGAAGTCACACCAAAATTAACCACGCTTCCGCAAAGCCAGAGTGTGACAGATCAGCCTTAAAATGGCTGTTAAACATTCCTCCTCACTCAATTACTTCTTTTGCTCATTTAGTTAATTTATTTAACAGTCAGTTTTCTTGTAGTCGAAGTTTTGAAAAACTAACAAGCGATCTCTACAGGATAACTCAAGGACCTCAGGAATCTTTAAGAGATTATGTGAACAAGTTTAGCTGGGAATTCTTAGACATTCCACATCTTGATGTTGCAACAGTTGTGCAGGCCTTCAAGATGGGTTTGCAAAAAGATTCCCAATTTTACCAGGATCTTGTAATGAACCCATGCAGGAACCTAGATGAAGCTCGAAACAGGGCTTTAAGATACATTCGGCTGAAAGATGATAAAAAGATGCAAGAAAGGATGAACTCATCCACAACCTATGAGTCAACTAACAGGAAATTAGAATCCTCGTATAAACCATATCGCTCCAAGCCGTATGGTAGAAATGACAACAAAAGAGTGAATGTTATTGAGGACGAGGATCCTGAATTATCCGAATACTGTTTTTCTGTTAATATACCTGAACTGATGTATGCTATGTAGGGTTTAGGAGACAAAGCTAGTTGGCCTTGGAAGAATCAACAAAAAGCTGATTGGAAGGATAAGTCCAAATGGTGTGCCTTCCACGAGGATTTCAGACATGTTACTGAGGATTGCATTGCCCTGAGGAAAGAAATAAGTTACCTCTTAAGCAAGGGATATCTGAAGGGTCTCCTGGGAAAAAAGAAGAACAAGGGTCAGGATACTAAGAAGGATCATGAACGAGCAGCATCACCTCCTGTGGATGCCAAGATAATTAACTTTATCTCGGGAGGATCCGACATTTGTGGGACTTCATATTCTGTGGCCAAGAGACATGCAAAGGAGGCTAAAGCCGAAAGAGGAGAAAGGCCAACCAGGATGACAACCCCCACAACTGACAAAGTGATCACTTTTGACAGTGATGACAGGGATACTATCCAGGATCCTCACCATGATGCTCTGGTAATAACACTATATGTGGCTAACCATTTTGTACGCAGGATATTGGTGGATAATGGCAGCTCTGTCAACATAATCCAACTACAGACATTGAAAAGGATGAATGTATCTCCGATGGATATCACTTCGAAATCCACTGTACTCGTCGGCTTCATTGGAGAAGCTAGGAACACAGTGGGAGAGATAAAGTTACCAGTATATGTTGAAGGGGTCAATTCAATACAACGCTTCTGTGTGATGGACTCCCTATCCTGCTACAATATCATATTGGGCAGGCCATGGATCCATGATATGAAAGCTGTACCATCAACCTATCACCAGTGCATCAAGATCCCCACACCTTGGGGAGTTGTCAAAGTGGATAGTGACCAGCAGGAAGCAAAGGAATGTTACTCATCCTCCATGAAATCCTCAACCAAGCCAAATGCAGCATAACAATTAAAGATACGGGCCCAGGATATTGTAGAGGCTTCTGAGCAGGATGTAAAGAAAATTATCCTGAATCAGGATAATCCGGATATCTCGGTGCTTGTGGGAACTAATATCCCTCAGGATATTGAGGACCAATCGACTAATTTTTTGAAATGCAGGATGTCAACATTCGCGTGGAAGCACGAGGATATGACAGGTATTTCCAAGGATATTATAACACATAAGCTTGGTATTGACAGGTCATTCAAGCCTGTCCAACATAAAAGAAGGAAATTTGCTCTAGAACGAAATATAATCATTCAGGAAGAAGTAGACAGATTGTTGAAGTCCAAAATGATCAGAGAGGTTAAGTTTCCGAGGTGGCTAGCAAATGTAGTTGTGGTACAGAAGAAAAATGGGAAATGGAGAGTTTGTGTAGATTACACAGACCTAAACAAAGCTTGTCCAAAAGACCCATTCCCTCTTCCTCATATCGACTCAATGGTGGATGCTACTGCCGGCCATGAGATGTTAACCTTCATGGATGCATCCTCAGGATTCCAACAGATCCAAATGGAACCTTCAGACCAGGAGGATACTGCCTTCATGACACCAACAGGTATTTATTGTTACACTGCTAGGCCTTTTGGTTTAAAAAATGCAGGTGCAATATATCAAAGATTGGTGAACATGATGTTCAAAGACAAACTGGGGGACACTATGGAGGTGTAATCGATGACATGGTAGTAAAATCTAAGAAGGCTGAGGATCACCTCCAGGATATTAAAGCAGCATTTGATATCCTGGATCAGTATAACATGAAGCTGAATCCTGCTAAATGCCATTTTGGAGTGGGGGCAGGAAAGTTTCTAGGATATATGGTGACTAAAAGAGGGATAGAAGCAAGCCCAGAACAGATCAGAGCCATCCTGGATATCAAATCACCTTCTAACATGAAGGATGTTCAAAGACTGACAGGACAAGTAGCAGCATTAAACAGATTTATCTCAAGATCCTCGGAAAAATGCAAGGAGTTTTATGATATCCTGAAGAAAAATAAGAAGATCCTCGGAAAAATGCAAGGAGTTTTATCTCAACCGCACCTCTACTAATGAAGCCTGAGGATGGTGAACCATTATCCCTATATCTTGCAGTATCAGGGAATGCAGTAAGTGTTGTCCTGGTAAAGGATCATGAAGGTCAGCAGTATCCTGTCTATTATGTTAGCAAAAGTTTATTAGATGCTGAAACTAGATATTCTCATTTAGAAAAATTAATGTTAGCCTTAGTTATGGCATCAACAAAACTTAGACATTACTTTGAAACACATAGGATTCATGTTAAAACCAATTATCCTGTTAAAAACATGCTTAGGAAACCTGAGATGTCAGGTAGAATGGCTAAGTGGTCGGTAAAGTTAAGTGCCTATGATCTAATATACGAACCTAGAAATGCCATAAAATCTCAGGCTTTAGCTGACTTTGTGGCTGATTTCAGTAGTGATATTCAAAATGATGTAGACTTAGAAGTTCAACAAGTAGGAGAATCCTCAGAATCCTGGACATTATATACTGATGGTGCATCTAATATAAGAGGTGTAGGTTTAGGTATACTACTAAAATCGCCACAGGGGGACATAATAACCCAGGCCATTAGATATGAATTTCCTGCCACTAATAATGAAGCAGAATATGAGGCTTTGATTGCGGGATTAGAATTGGCTAAAAACATGAATATTAAGAATCTGCAAGTATATGTTGATTCTTTGTTAATTACTAATCATTTTAATGGGTCTTATGCAGTTAAAGGTGAGAAGTTAATTGAATATCTTGATACTCTCAAAAAATTAGCACGATATTTCGATGTTTTTACAATTGAACAGGTACCAAGAGAAGATAATGCTGAAGCAGATGCCTTGGCAAATCTGGGATCATCGGTCAAGATACCAGAAGGGACCCAAATACCAATATTGCATATCTTGTATCCTGCGACGAATCCTCAGGATAAGGAAGTAGTAAGTATTAAGGATACTGGAGCCGAGTATCCTGAAGAGGATCCTAAATCCTGGACGACTCCAATCATAAGATATCTCAAGGAAGGACACATCCCACACGATGAGAATCCTAAGGCCTTTAGAATGAAGGTATCACGATTCACTATTATAGATAATGTTTTGTACAAGAAATCTCTTGCAGGACCATATTTAAGATGCTTGGAAGATCCTGAAGCCAAGGAAGTACTTCAGGATATACAGGAAGGGTATTGTGGTAACCATACTGGGGGCAGGTCGCTATTCTCAAAAGTATTGAGAACAGGATACTATTGGCCGACAATGAAGAAAGATGCTGCAGAATATGCTCGAAGATGTGATGCATGTCAAAGGCATAGTAACATATTACATCAACCAGTTGAACCATTGTATCCTATAGCTTCCCATTGGCCATTCATGAAGTGGGGGATGGACATAGTAGGAAAGTTGCTAAAAGCTCCAGGAGGAAAAGTCTTTATGCTAGCAATGACTGACTATTTTTCTAAATGGGTTGAAGCTGAAGCATTTGTCCAAGTTAGAGACCAAGAAGTAGTATCCTTCATAAAGAGAAATATCCTAACCAGGTTTGGACTACCAGCCGAGATAATCTGTGACAATGGTTCTCAGTTCATAAGTAAGAGGACTACTGACTTTTGCAAAAGTGGGGGAATCAAAATGATCACATCTACTCCGGTACATCCTCAAGCAAACGGACAAGTTGAATCCTCAAACAAGATAATTGTTAACAACCTAAAAAAGAGACTAGGAGCCAAAAAAGGAAGATGGGAAGAAGAGCTACCCTTTGTTTTGTGGGCTGATAGAACAACAATAAAGAATGCAACTAGCCAAACTCCATTCTCCTTAGTATTTGGGGCAGAAGCAGTGATCCCAACAGAAATGGTGATACCTACAGAAAGATCCAATCTCCGGGATCCTGAGCAGAATCCTGAAGCTATGTGCCAAGAATTAGACACTGTAGATGAGACAAGAGATGCAGCAAGGTTAAGGATGGCAGCATATCAACAGAGGATATCCAAAGCATATAACAAGAATATAAGAACTAGAAGATTCCAGGTTGGAGATTGGGTGTTAAGAAAAGCTTTTCAGAATACTACTAATCCTACCGATGGAAAATTAACTCCAAAGTGGGAAGGACCTATGAGATTGAATCAGAAGCAGGAAAAGGAGCATATCGACTCAAGAATATGGAAGGGGATATGCTACCAAGATCCTGGAATGCTATACATCTAAAGCTTTATTTCAAGTGAGTTTAGAATTTCATTTCTAGCTCAGGATGGCATGAATTCTATCTCTTTTTAATATGTTTGAGTTTATCTATTCTTTCGAACCCAATACTGACTTAAGCATCGGAGGGGTGTTAGCCATGCTAACACCCGCCTTAGTTTAAGGTTGTTTTGCAGAATATGCTCCAAGATATACATTCAGGATAACTCGAAAGATTAGAGGATTGGCCCAATCTCTCACGTTTAAGGGATCCTGATCCCTTCACAGGTTTAAAGGTATTCACCTTTCTCTCGAATTGGGTTTAAACACCCCGCCTGGAGCACAAGTTATCCAGGAATAGTTCAAGATAGCGGGACCAGTTCATGTAAAAGTGGCTGACAATTTCGTTATTGTTGGCTATATCCTGGATCCTCAAGGTATATGAGGATTGACACCCTCTCTCACGAAAGAGTATTTTCATACTCTCTAAGGTTTAAAGGTTTTCACCTTTCTAAGTCTTGGAGTTTATACACTCCCGCCTGTAGCGCATGAAAATCAGGGTTTATCCCCAGGATATTAAGGGTTTATCCCCGGAATATTAAGGATTTGTCCACAGGAAAGCTAAAGTATGACCATATGATAAACACAAAGGACATATGATTCAAAGGATGCCTTAAAATTCGCACTGGGGACATTCCTAAGGTGGAAGATTGGAACTGACTCTCTAAGAGTCTTTGGTATGATCTCTCCTTTTTTCAAATGACTTAAGTTTTCTAAGTTATATGACAATATCCTGACCAGGATATCCCTTAGGACACTCTTAGGATACTTATCAGGATATTCTCAGAATATGTTCCCAAAATATTCCCAAGAATGTTCAAACAAAACAGTTTTCATATGTAAAATTTATGCACGAATGACAACAGAGGTAAGGCCAAAAGAAAAGTTATATTATTAACATAGCAAAAGTTTGTGCTTTTGGTTTCATCTCAACCCGAGATCCATTCACCAAAAGCACAATTAGTCCTTAAACATATTTACCTAACAGTTGAAGGCTTCATCTCAAACCGAGACCCATCCACCTCCAACTGTTATATTGTTCAAAAAAGCATGCAGGAAATGTAAACTGTTCAGGTGCAGGAAAAGTAAAGTGCAGAAAAAGTAAATTATTTTTGGATTACATACCAACGATCAAATTTAAAAATGTGGGCTCCGAAACGAGGCATCAATATCCACCATCGCCCACTTAAATGCCCTCACATAACAGCATCTTCACCAGCCTTCTCCGTCTTCTCAGCCCTAGCATCCTGAGCAGCATCCTCACCAGCATCCGTCCCAGCATCCTTTTCTTCTCCAGCCTTGTCCACCACCTCTGCTGACTTAGAGGATTCACCAGCCTCAGCAGGATAAGGCACAGCCTTGCCTCCAAGCTCCTTCAGCTTTGCCACCCAGGATTCAACCGGCCAGGCTGGGCACTCAAGGCCTGTCCCCTTGGCCTCATAAGCCATCTTGATACGAGCTTGAAGCAGAGAGACAATGGGAGAAGCTTTGATCCCTTCCCGGAAAGAGACCATGGCCTGTTCATGCTCCATTTGGACGGTAGCCAGCTTGATCTCAGCATCCTGGGTGACCTTCTTCAGCTTGTCCTCGTAATGCCGGGTCTTTGCTTCAGAAATAGCGCTTTGGTCAGCAACGGTGGTTTCAAGCTGTTTAATCCTGGCTTCGTGGAATGCGGTTGTACCACAAGTTTCAGTATAGAGACGAAACAGATGCTAGAGACCCTCTAAGTCAAAATTCAGGTATGAGTCAACATTCACTAACCAGAATATCCTGTCAGGATATTCTATCAGGATATATGTGCAGGATATAGTGCCAGGAGATTACCTTGTTAAGGAAGGATGTCATCGGTTCCAATGAATTGGTGAAGCTGAGTTAATCATAAGAAAACCCTTCAGAGCCTGGTGCACTAACTTCAGAACCCTTCCTCTTTTTGGCGGTGGAAGTACGAGCCCTCAGGTTGGGCTTGGGAACCGGGAGCGATTTAGTGCTGGTAGTAGCAGGAGCTTCTTTCTTGACAATGGGTGGAGTAGGGTAACTGTCAAGCTCGTCAAGATCAAGGAGGATTGGAACTTTGCTGGAATCTGCATACAGGGAATAAAACTCTTTCCTAAATACTTCAAATAAAAACATGTATGCAGGACATCGTACAGGATCCTTACCAGACATGTTTGCACTGGAAAGTGGACTTGGAGATGGTGGGAATGGATTGAAACTTCTTTCAGCTTCTGGGAGGAGTCTAATGGCGTCGATTCTCTTTTGTGAGTCGGCTAAGGGGGGTGCAAGCTTCCTAAAATCAGCTGTGTACAAGAAAACAAAAAAGTCAGTACAAGATATGAAGCAGGATACAAGATAGGATCATCCTAAAACCCTAGGTCCTACCCTTTTTCACCCATTTCACTGGATAATCCGCTCCACCAGGGATTGAATCTCTTTTTACAAAGAAGAACTTAGATTTCCATTCCTCTTCGTTCCTTGTGGCTCGGAGAATCAGTGGGTCGCTGGAAGTGGAATAAAACAAGAATCGACAAGAGTCGTGACATCTAAGCCGGTATGCTAAAGGGAGGTCATGGACGGAAAGATCAGGGACATGATTATTCTTGATTTGATCAAGAACAGACAAGACTCGCCAAAGCATTGGCATTGTCTGACTAAAGCAGATTTTGGTAATATTGAAAAACTCGGTGATAAAGTCCGAGAAAGGAAATTGCAACCCTAGGGTAAAAGGAAAAGCGTTGAAACACAACCACTCGTCGGAAACCATATCTGACCGGATTTCCCGATCAAATGGCCGGAACACCGTCCCTTTCGGGAAGATGCCGGAGGTTTTGAGGCCTGACAAGTGGGCACTATCAAAGATGCATATTTCCTTCTCTGGATCTTGGAGAATATTCTGGTGGATGAACGTGGGAGCAGAGTCACCGAAGCTGGATCTTGTCTGTCTCGTCATATAGTCGTCGGAATATTGAACAGAATGAAAGAAGAAGATGGAGTTGAGAGAGAAATGTTTACCTTTTTCTCTTCGGTAAGGGTTAAATGGGGATAAGCACGAGAAGATATAGGGGAGCAATGAGTAAAAGTAGACAAGTAGTTACAAGCAATCACGTCAAGTCTTATCTCTTAATTACCTTGGTATTCGTGAAAAAATGTAACCGTTAGTATCAGGATACTTAACGGTAACATTTTTGGGGATAATTGTTATGGGTGAAATTCTGAGCCCATATCCTGGTCAATATCTTAAGCTATATCTTTTTATATGATATGTGTTCATGCCCGGGATGCTGATTCAGGATATTGGTAACATCTTGAAAAGGTATCCTGAGGATCACTAACGGATTATGTGCAGGAGCTCGTCCCCAAGCTTGCAACGTTCATGAGGACCTTTTCTCCGGAAGACTCACTCTAAGTTGTTCAAAGAAGGACGTTGAACCCGCTTTACCTGGTCTCCAACAGCTACTAAAGAATATTCGAAGGCATCCCATATTTATAGGAGATTTTGTTTTCGTTTACTAGCTATAAATAGATGGATAAATCAGATCGAATAGGACACAACAACACTCACTGCTCTCTCACACTTTAACTCTCTCGCAACTTTCACTTTCATAAAAAGCATTGTAACACTTAGCGATCTGATCAATATACGCACTGTATCCTGACGTTTGAAGTAATAAGAAGAACTAGGCAGCTGCGATTGTCAGCTCCCGAGGTTTTGTGCCGGCAATCTAGTTTGATCAAGGGCTTTCCTCATATATCTCGTGTCACCCCTTTTACTTTTTTGCTCATTGTTTGATCATAGATATAGCTCGATATCCTGAGCTATATATCCTGAACCTGTTTTTACAAACAAGTTAACAATCATATTTTCGATACACTTTCTTAGCACACTACCTCACTTAACTAATTTGATCACTAAATTGCTTAGGTAATTTT